>NC_090745.1:89246885-89251885 GCF_036898095.1 Palaemon carinicauda
TTCCTTCAACACTTGCATTTGTCAAAATTTCACTTTGTTAGGTATTCCATCCAAAAGATTTCTTGACCTATATCAGTTAAATGTAAGGTCCTAAGATAACTTAATTCCATAGATTCCTTTTCTTGGATGAATGAATAATCTCTTAATTAATGGCCTAAAATAAACTGCCTAGTCAATACAATACTCCTTTTCCTTAAAGGCTACGTACCGCACACTTTAGCAACTGACATTGTATAATCGCTGTATTAACTCTTTTCGTGGCATTTTTTCCGTGATTTCCAGTTTTATAGACTAGAAATGAGTTTATAGAAAATACTAATTTTATCTTACACTAATTTCCTAAGGCAAATTATTTTTCAGATCAATAGTCATATACAGCAATCTTAGTTCATGACTCTTGGGAGATAGATGGAGAGATATGGGAAGGTTTATAATGATATTGATGTAATATAAAGATTATATGGCATTACAGTTCCAATACAGAAAATTTTTTTATTCTTCAAATAACCTCCAGCATGTAACTAACGTTGCTTACTGACTTATGGATCATTTTCCGATATATATTAATTTTGTTCTATGCTTTGCTTAACAACAATATTTGTTAATAGCTTTCCTTGTTCTTTTCAACTAAAAGATATCATAATATATGGCTAGAAAAAATAACACATTTATACAAAATTATCTCCTTATAATATAATTCAGATGTTCCTTTTCCTTGTGATATTATATAACGTTATAAGCAAGATTTCAATGGTGATATGATCTAATATTTACCTAAGCTTTTAGTCAATCTAAAATAAAGAAAATTAAAATATTATCCAAATTTCGAACCAATGATTTACTAACTTAAAAAAAAAAACCTTTTGATAATAATCATTCGATGTTTCTAGTATGGCAATCACAGAGATCATTAACCCAGGAAATGACAAACAATTTTTTAAAGTGCGATAATAAATATAATATAAACAAAAGTTTCTGTCGTCAATATCCTTCCATTATGAGAGTAGAAAGAAAAATAAAAGCAATGGTGAAACAAATAATGATGAAATAAAACAAATATAAACTTTACGATATTATTTAGTATAATGATCTGCTTCAAAATAGTCGCTTTCTATTTCCCTTTTTCACTGATTTCTTACAATACGATATTATTCATCTTCTTGATTCTTTCTGATCTTCAGGACGAATTTAATATAATATTGGCCAACTCAATAAATGTTTACATATTAAATGGGAGAATCTTCAGCCACTCACGGTAGCACACTTAACTACTCCATTACATTGAAAATTCAATATGACATCGGATGTGAACAAGAAAACTTCAGAAAACATATATTAACATTCGGCTTGTATATTATATTTAAAAAAATGAAATAAAACAGATTTAATACTAATATAAGGTGATAAAATTATTCAATTGAATAGGGCACTAAAATTGTATGAAGAGAAAACGCTTATTCTAAAGATGCAGGAAACTTCAGAATATTGAGAGCTGAATACTATTTAATATTATTTTTTTTATAATTATAAGACAGAAAAAACGATAAAACTTTGATGGATGAAAATTTGGCATTTGAGCCTGTCTACCATTAGATAAATACTAGTGTCCGCGACCCGTCAAAAATTACGGCTAAATATTTAGATAAAAATACACACAAACGCAACCCCTCTCACCAGTATATATATATATATATATATATATATAATATATATATATATATATATATATATATATATATATATATATGTTATATATACTGTATATATGTTTTATATATATATATATATATATATATATATATATATATATATATATATATATATATATATATATATGCATATATATATACATATATATGCATATATATATATATATATATATATATATATATATATATATATATATATATGCATATATATATACATATATATATATATATATATACATATATAAACATATATATATATGCACATATATATATACAGACACACATATATACATATATATATATATATATATATATATATATATATATATATATATATATATATATATCAGAATTCCACACACTTGCTCTGCATTATATAGGGGAGATAATATATTTTCAGATATAATTGAACTCCTGCATTTAACTTACAAAAAGTAATATTGTTTTGATTTCAATGTTGATTTCCGGGTAATTTCACATATGTATCTGTACTTTATATTTTTGCAAATAAATGAAAAATATCATGCTACTTAGGCTACTCCATTTTTCTATAGGGGCAAATCAATTGGTTACCAAGAGATCAAATGTTACACGTAATAATTACGAAACAGCAGAAATATATTATAAAGTGTCTTTCAGCCCCTCGAACACTATTTTATCTCTCATGAGTTTTTATAAACAGAAACATATATACACAGACACACATATAATAAACTTTTATACATACTCACATGTACATACATACATACATACATACATACATACATATATATATATATATATATATATATATATATATATATATATATATATATATATATATATATATATATATATATATATATATATATACATACATACAGTATATATGATACGAATGTGTGCGTACTACCAAGTACAAAAATTGACTGTGCTTGAATGAAATTATGAAGTCGTCTGTAAATACTGTATATAACATAAATTACATCAACTAAAAGTTTCAGTTAAACAGAAAATAACGATTTAAAAAAAAAAAATATTTCTTTACTTTTTACAAATCATATATTATTCATAACACTCATGCGGGTATATAGGCTACATCTTGGCCTAAATGTAAATTCTAAGGTTCTTAAAAGCTACATAAATATATGAATGTTAATTCAAGAAATGATCCTTTCACAGACTGTCCTTATTTATCAAATCTCGTAATTAATTCCAGTCAAGTACTCCAAAACTTATTAGTTATTATAATCATCATTAAAGCTAATGTCGTTGTTGCTTTACTTTTCATTTCTGTTACAACTGTTTTTGTAGTATTTTCTATGAGCATTTCCATTCAAGCAAAGTAATCCTATCATTCCACAATAAAATCTGACAGAAGGAAACAATAGCTACTTTGCAAGATTGGATTTTGAGATATGTGCCTAGATCGTGGTGCTATAAACATTTTCTCCGAAAGGAAAAATAGGTATGAAAAGTTAATGGCATTATTCCAGTCCTTCCAGGAGTCGTATTCTGGAAATAAAAAAGGACGCAAGTCAATTTAATACAATGCGATTAATTATTGTCATTTACAATTTTGCTTATGGCGGCGATATTCACAAAGGTAAATAGGTCATACAACGATGTTATGACAGAGATGATGATGATGATATAAGAGAAGACTGGCATCTAAATAGTCATTTCGTGTTCAATCGGTGGAGCCTACTTCGTTTCAATCAATCCCTCCAACCAGAAAAAGGAATATGAACGAAACTTGACGTTTCCTTATTACTTCGCCTCCATCACAGCAAATAAACTTCATACTTAACTATATTCAGTTACTATGTACCGTAAAATCTTCAATGCCTCTGTAACTAAACAACTTCCAGAGATTTTTTGGCTAATCAAAATTAATAAATTTATATATATATATATATATATATATATATATATATATATATATATATATATATATGTATATATATATATATATATATATATATATATATATATATATATATATATATATATATATATATATATATATATATATATATATATATATATATGCATATATATAGTTATATATATGTATATATATATAGATATAGATATATATATATATTTATATATATATATATATATATATATATATATATGTGAGTGTGTGTGTGTGTTTGTGTGTGGGTGTGTTTATATACATATAAATGACTTGATTTATAGTACCTTAAAGCCAAACACTAAGGAAAACAAGAAATACCGTATAAAAATACTTGAACACGATTTCCAATATCACTTTTAAAAAGTCCCATCAAAACTACTGATTTTTTTTTTTTCTCGAAATATCCATTACCCCGTAGATCGCCTACTTTAGCCTATCATACATATACCGGCACTGTATTCTCCAGCATTTCTTGCTAAGAAAATCACCATTGCACGCATACAATTGGATTATCAATACATAATAAGTCGTAACTCCGAAAATCACTGAAAATTTCATACTAAAAATAAGACGGTTACCAAATAATTGGAAAGATCTAAAGAAAGTGATCATTGTTTTCGGATTAATGGCAATCTCATATAATAGGATAACTATAGTGTTTTCTTATCATGTTCATTAAAAAATAAAATTTACTAAACTGATAACAATAGAAATTAAAATACGTATTTCATTACAGCATAGATTCAGAGCTAATATGACATTTTAGGTTATGTCGATGAGACGTGTATTTAATAATGATAATAGGAAACCGCTCCCAATTAAAGATTATTTGAGTTTCTTTACAAAAAAGATCTGAAAAAAAAATCAAAGCTATTTTTGAGATTTTCGAAAGACAAAGTCACTTTACTTTGATGTAATAAAACGATACAAAAAGGCTGATGATTACAATTAAAAAGCAAATGAAAACTTATTAAGAGAGAGAGAGAGAGAGAGAGAGAGAGAGAGAGAGAGAGAGAGAGAGAGAGAGAGAGAGAGAGAGAGAGAGAATTTCACAGAGCGGTGGAAAACAAGAGAGAAAGGAACAGAATGCGGGGAGCCGTGGGACGCCATTTTGTTGTTGTGTGTGTCTAGGGATATCGGCAGCTGTGTGGTGTAGGGGAAAACGCAGCTCCCTTCTCTCTCTCTCTCTCTCTCTCTCTCTCTCTCTCTCTCTCTCTCTCTCTCTTTATTCTTTTAGATACGTGATAGTTTTACAGCAAAAATCGATTACTTCGCCGTAACTCTAACAAACTAAAGATATGAGATTAGAATTTGCAAACATGTAGAATATTCTTTGCTTCTGGAAAAGATCATTCCCGCAGCAGAGAGCAATTACAAAAATCCAATAA
>NC_090745.1:89256885-89259385 GCF_036898095.1 Palaemon carinicauda
TGGAACATCATTTAAAGACGTAACTCGGGAAAACACAAACCAGACTTGTGTAAAATATATATTACAGATTTTTTATACTTCTAATACAATATTGAGTTCCAATTAAACAAAAAATTCAGACAAAAGTTGTGTAAAGTGTAAATAAATAATCTACACTTCTCATACAATGTTGAGTTTTACTAAAACACAAACACCTCAGAAAAACAAAAATCAAACATGTGTAAAATATACAATATACCTTTATGTATACTTCTAACGCAAATGAAATCGTTGTTTATCAAAACAAAATAACATAAATTCAAATATGAGAAAAGTATTAAAGGGGATTATATTTAGTTATATTTGCAAAATTTCCTGCCTATCAGGACTCGTCCGAAATGCGGGTCACGCTTGCATTAAAAAAGCATTACCAATATTAAAAGATTTCTGGCCCAATAGACAGCACTCAAAATTTCCCCCTGATGCGAATTTGAATTGACAAAATCCAAATTAATTGTATTCTCATAAATAAATTCAAAATAGCTCTGAGTCATATTTATTAACAGTTTCTAATTAGTAACAAATCTGCATATCATAAGCATTATATCATTTGGCGATTTGATTTAATTCGGTTTTATTACTAAGCTTAATTAACGCTAATTGCTCTCGTTGCCATTTAGCGTCTAATTATACAGATACCTGAAAATTAAGAACATAAAAGATTTCATTATACAACATCATCGGTGGTTTTGGGTGGAATTTATTTGACTTAATTTTATTTTTCCAACGTAACATAGGTTTAAGCATATGTGAACGCAAAAATTATATATATATATATATATATATATATATATATATATATATATATATATATATATATATATATATATATATATACTTAAGGGGTCCGATAATAAAAAGTAAATAAAACTCCGTAAACAGAATGACCAATAATGTTCTTACAAAGTCTGATATACAGTATATATATATATATATATATATATATATATATATATATATATATATATATATATATATATATATATTTATATATACATATATATATATATATATATATATATATATATATATATATATATATATATATATATTAATGTACAGATATCCAGAATGAAGAGACCTTTAAAACTGAAATGTGATTAAATTGAAAATGGATATATGTAGAGACGACTGGCGAAATCTAACCGAGGCCCTTTGTGTCAATAAGCGTAGGAGATGATGATGATGATGATGATACGTAGCCTATATGTAGTACACTAGAAATTCAAGATAGGCAGAGATTTTTACATTTTTGCTGCAATTTGCCTGGGTTCCATACCAATCAAATAATAGATATAGAAATAACAAAATAAAAACTAGTTCATCCAGCATACGAAATAGCATTTTTGTGTTATACATTAACATATTCAAAACAATTCAAGAAAATTTTCCTATGTAGATATTGTTTATTTTTATAAAAAGTTCCCTCGGTTACTTAGATGCGTCTAGTGGTTCATACCTGCAATTGAAAGTTGAACATCTTACAATGCTTACCTAAAGAATGGGACCTATTACAGCATACAATTAGCTCTATCTGAAATCAACCAAGCAACGTTTTCTATATTACATGAAAATGAAAAATGAATTTTCATTTATATCGTAATCGACATAAGCCGAGAGTCGGAGGAAAATGAAAAAGTTGAAAAATCCTAAAATGAATCCAGCCTTTTTACTCCTTGGCACTCCATCTTTCTCCTTTCACGCACATACACACACACCAGCCTCGTTGTGGTCTCATTTCCATCCGTATTCATATATCATAGTCTTTGGTCCCCCTTCTCCCCATCCCCCCATATTCCAGTCCCGGGTACTACTACCCTGTTCCAATTCACACTACACATCCGTCCTGAGTCCGCTTCCGGTCCTAATTCATACATCTCCATCAGAGGGGAAAAGGTATGATTAAAAAGATCGCGTCACTAAGGGTAAGGACAATCTGGCAAGACCGATGGATGCCGGTTCCAGCTTCTCTCTCACACACCTGAGGTTTCCAGGCCAGACGAGGACGTGGGGAAAGGTGGAACTGGAACGAAAGGAGGGAAGTCTACGAAATGGGAGAAGGGGGCAGCACTTTTCAAATTTGCTAAGGATGTAAATGTCTGCGTATTGGAATAAAAGTGATAAAGGTACTGGGTTATTTTCGGGTTTCAATTTTTTTTGGAAAAAAAAAACTCTTCATAAATAATGTAGGTTGCACATAAAAAGGAGCATGGTTTGATTCGGCAAATGTCTTTGAGAATTAGAAAACCTTATGTAAAGTTGTTTTCAGTTTCAAATATTAGCCAATAAAGGAAAAATCGGAAAAGAAAATACTACAAAACAGGAAAGTGTTATTTTATTTTTTTTCATTACCAAAAAAATGAAATTAACGTGAGAATTAATCTTACACAACGTTAAAGGAAATTTTGAAAACAATGGCTACTTTTACGAGTGTTGAGTGAAAGCTAACATTTCAAAATTT
>NC_090745.1:89269385-89274385 GCF_036898095.1 Palaemon carinicauda
ATAGCGATGATTATTTTGTTGGTTAGTAATTTGCGATCTAGCAACTGCGCTCGATTATACAGATGGGTTCTTGTTATCGGCTAGTTATGCCGTTTTAGAAATAAAAAAAAAAAAAACTTCAGACCAAGGTCGAATGAATAGCAAACCTTCATAATTAAGTAGAAGCAATGACTTGGCATCATATCATGTTGCAAAGGAAGCATCGTTTTGAAAAAAGCGTGGGAGGTTGCGATAGAGGGAAACCAAATGGGAACCAAAAAAAAAAAAAAAAAAAAAAAAAAAAAAAGAGAGAGAGGGCTTATACGTTGTTTTGAATAATGACAGACCATATTTCATAAAGGAATGTCTTGCTGAAAGCCCCTCTTTTTCATCATAGTCTTCCTTACCCCATTCATTACTAAAGAAATTTAATACCTTCTTACAACCTACTTATCAACGTACTTTTAAAAAAAGAGTCCGTAATGATTTTAGTCCACTAACTGAAATTGCACAGCCTTGCCACTTCCAAGTGAGAGCAGGGTGATCACCGGTTCTAGTTTGTACAAGCCAAAGCAGTAACCACACAAAGGGCCCCTAGTGCTACTTGCAAAACTAATGAAGGCCACCCATTAGTTGTGCTAGGCTTTATGACCCTACATTAGCATGAATTTCTGCCAGAAATGTCTCGAGTGTTGAAACTAGATGTCGCGGTTTTGTCGAACCGCTGCTCAATTCAATACCACAATCACAACTGGCTCTCAGAATTTCACTTGCTGATTCGTTTGCTTTTTTTTCTAAGGTCGATACTTTGCGTTCAAATGAATAAGATTATAAATTCATGGTTAGGCTGTTTCTAATATATTTTATCATTGTATGCTTTCGATATTATTTAGAATGATTACATACAGTATATACTCCGTGTATGTGTGTGTGTGTATATATATATATATATATATATATATATATATATATATATATATATATATATATATATATATATATATATATATATATATATATATATGTGTGTGTGTGTATATATATATATATATATATATATATATATATATATATATATATATATATGTGTGTGTGTATATATATATATATATATATATATATATATGTGTGTGTGTATATATATATATATATATATATATATATATATATATATATATATATATATATATATATATATATATATATATATATATATATATATATATATATATATATATTCCGTTTGTTTTGAGTTTTGCATCTTCTTTGTTAAAGAAGAAATCTTTCGAAATTCATGAGCACAATGGCCTAAATCCTATGGACTGTTAGCAGTTAGTGCGTGTTACATTCTCCTTAACGAAATCTAAAAGCAAATAAAGGAGAACCGCTTTCTGATGAGCATGAGCGCTGCAAGCAGAACGTGTAGAATATATATATATATATATATATATATATATATATATATATATATATATATATATATATATATACATACATACATATATATATATGTACACACACACATATATATACAGTATATATATAATATATAATATATATATATATATATATATATATATATATATATATATATATATATATATATATATATATATATATATATAGCCTATATATATATAGAATATATACACACATTATTTCAGTCACAAGTTTTTACATATTGTTTCATAAACTTTAATATGCTTCTTACATACATCCAAGGAAGTCGCACGTCATTTTTAATTTCCGCTGAACGCTACATACCGCCAAATACATTTCAATTGAACATACTTAGTGTTGGACATCTGATACTTCCCCCCAAAAAAATAATCCAATTTATCATGTTTGAATTATTAACTCTTAACAAGAAATCAAACTTTCTGTCGCCTATTTCCTGCGAGGATTCCCCAAAAGATTAATTTCTGTATCTCGTCCTTTGCAAATCTAGTAGGATCTTTTCGTCGACTACATTGACGGAGATATCTGGTCTAACATAGAAGCCTGGGCCGCATTCATATTTATGCTAATGAGTCCCACTATCTGATTGGCAGTCATATCGATCACGGGAAACAAAGCAATTTACACTCCTCCGCTGCATTTCACAGATGTTCAGACATTCGAAACTTCACAGACTCATCGCAACGGATGGAGAAGAGACTTTAAGAACCGCTAAAGGCTTTGGGTTCGACCAGGGAACAGCAACAAAAAATAAATCTTCGAAAAGGCGAAGCGATATAAGGTGGAAAAAAAATCTTCGCTCGGCCAGAGAGCGTTGTGTCGATAACACAACATGGCGGACGTCCCCCATTCATGCTCGGCATATGAAACCCTCCTGTTCTATTAACAAACCCCCCCCCCCTTACCCCCTTTCCTCTCACCCCCAACTAACAACACTTCCCATCCCTTTCCCACATAAGTCCCAATCCCACACATATTCCCCCCACGGCTCCATCATCCCTTCGCGATCCCCCATCCCTCCGGCCCCTCCCTATTCAGCGTTCACAGCTGCACTGACATAAAACACAATAATATATTTTCAGATGTTTTCCACAACATACAGCTTTCTAGACGCTGTTCAGTTGGAAAAAAATAAGCTATACAATTACCGAATATCTAATGAATAAACACTAATGAATTGTGCGACACCAATGGAAATTGACAGGAATATTATCTAACTATAAACGTCTCTCTCTCTCTCTCTCTCTCTCTCTCTCTCTCTCTCTCTCTCTCTCTCTCTCTCATATTTGATGCAGAGCAATAATCACTCACCTTTACATACAAATCTCTCGGTGGAGACAAAAGAATAACATAGCTAATTTTATGACGTGTCCCCAGCCCTGATTAATGTAGTGCTAAGGTCCCTAATGAAGTTGTAAATATTTGGGAAACAGGTTCTTATCGCGTCCTCTCGCAGGTACAATTCGCGCTATGTCCCAGGGAATCCCGCTACGTTCCTCCTTCCACAAGGTTGACAAATTATAAGCATTTTTCTCCCTCGTTGCAAACTGATCTGGCGAAGGTTTTACGAGCCTTTAAGAGGGCCCGGCTCGCAGAGACCTCCCGAGTAGGCGTAGCGGTAGCTGCGGTATAGCAGAAGACTTATGGCCGTGCTTGCTTTAGTATGTTGTGATTAGGGTTTCTCTTTGGGGAAATTTGCATGTTAGCACCTCTGAATGAAGGGCGTTATACCATTGCTCAAAGGAATGCACGTAAATCAAATGCTGCTTTGTAGATCATACTTGATTCTCTCGCAATCATCGATATCATTATTATTAACAGCATTAATATTCCTATCATTTATAGACAAGCAACCCAGTAGCTTGAAACGTAGAAAGCTGATAAAGACAAAGGTAACCCAGTGTGGAAAAAGAAAAAGAGAAGTAAATAATACTTCATTCAAAAAAAATTAAAAGTACTATATAAAGAAAAGGTCAATAGTGACTTATCTGAAAATGTATACACATTGAAAAGAATGCAATAGCACCAAAAACTGCGGCAACTCTTTCACCTCTCACAATATAAAAACAACCAATTGTAGCAAGAGAAAGAAAAATGCCATGGATAGTCTGACAAGGGCATCTTAACTCCCAGAATCCACCGCGAGGAGCTTTTGGTGTCACAACAGAGCAAGGGCACCTCCTGGATACCAATCTACTTCCAGAAGCTGGACAAACATTAAGGCATTCTCGCATACTTCAGCCCTCCAGTAGTTAGGCAGTAAACGTTCGGTCTACACTGCTAATCTCTGGATCTTTTGTTAGGAGGGAGTCAGGGAGGGCTTGGGATATATGGGGGTGAGGGGTGGAGGGCTCGAACCACGAGAAGATGGATGCCTACAGCATTTGTTTAGATCTGCGCATTTGTCAGATTCTCCGTTCAACCTTCTGCAGGAAAGGTATGTCTTCAATGGTATTTCTTCCCCCGACTCAGGGGTTATGAATACGGATGTAAAAGTGAATGCTTTTTCATTCCTGGTGTTAACCCCTTTTTTTGTGGTTTTGTTTTCGTTAGAGACTAGTAATGGTTTGTTCACTATCATTGTTTTAATTACTAGTGTGGTTTTTCATTATACATTTTTCATCTTTTTGTTATACATTATGAGTTTATCAATTTATCATCATTACCATCATTCTCATTAAGTCATAGTAAAGAAGTTAACATTATTACTACTTGCAAAATGGTATAATAAATTTCAGAAAATCTACTTGAACAAATATTCAAAATTAAGATCTGGCAGTAATGATTGGATGTTGTGCATAATATGTAGTAAATTGAATAAATAGATAGACATAGATATAGGGATAGATAACGGGCAAAGAAAGGAACACAAGGGGACAGATTTTAATGTTAAGTCAACACAAATTACAATAGAAACTTCAAATTAATATCAACTTTTAATTATTATTCGGTCAACACATTCCCTCAAAAAATCTATTAAAGGCTTAGCTTTTTCTTCAGCTTGTCTTTTGAACTATTGCAAATCTTTCATAAATATTATATAGCTATTTCATTTTAAGGAATATGAACTATCGCAAATACATTGATGAAATGTGATATCCAAGGTCTCTAGAATATTCTATCGACATTGGTAGTGACAATATATATTCTTAAAATGTCAATGGACAACCCTTTAGTAATAACATTTATTCAAAGCATAAGTTGGTTCGTATTTTTTCGAATAATACTCGTTGCTCAATATTCCCAACGAAAATATCCCATCACCAAAAAGATAAAATACAAAATCAAATCATTAAAAGATTAAGCAAAATCATTAAAATTCTACTTCCACGTACTATTCTCTTTAGGAATAAAGCAAAATAGTATTAACCAAGCAACAAGTGCAAATAAGAAAATGCAAAATAAGCAATGGTAGAAAAATGGTCTGGAGAATAAAAGAAATCAAAATTACCAAAATATGGTGAAGGAAGACAAGCCTACAAACTAAATATGCATTGGTAAAAAGTAAAACCGAATCCACTTTCACACACACATATGTGCATACAGTATAATATATATATATA
>NC_090745.1:89276885-89286885 GCF_036898095.1 Palaemon carinicauda
TCTTTACGTCTAAAATCAGGTGTCAGGACTTTAATCAATTATGAAATTCTATTATTTCTGTTTTTAATTAATTTTATTATTTCTATTTTAATTAAGATTTAGCAACATTGATGTATGAATTTATGAACAGTGAAAACAAACATTTAGATAAATTATATCTATTGAATCCTCTTTTCGGATTTCTTTACGTTTAAAATCAGGTGTCAGGACTTTAATCAATTATGAAATTTTATTATTTCTGTTTTCAATTAATTTTATTATTTCTGTTTTAATTAACATTTAGCAACACTGATGTATGAATTTATGAACAGTGAAAACAAATATTTAGATAAATTATATCTATTGAATAATGGGTTGTTCAGAGCAAAAAGAAATTATATTGTCATGTTCGTGGAAAATCAAATATTGGACGATTTAAATTCTAGAAGGTGGTAAACGTGAGTGTTAGTTTTCAGTTTATATATATATATATATATATATATATATATATATATATATATATATATATATATATATATATATATATATATATATATATATATATATATATATATATATACAATATGTATATGTACATGCATAATAATATAAAATTCACTAATAATTTGTATATACTTTATAATACTTGTGTGTGTGTGTGTATATATATATATATATATATATATATATATATATATATATATATATATATATATATATATATATATATATATATATATATATACATATATATATTTGATTTTCCACGAACATGATAATATACTTTGTTTTTTCTCTGAACAACCCATTATTCAATAGATATAATTCATCTAAATGTTTGTTTTCACTGTTCATGTTTATTGATTACTTGCAAGGTGAATTCATACATCAATCTTGCTAAATCTTGATATGAATATCTACCAGTCAAAAACAAAGAAAAAAAATAATGCAAATTCAATGAGGCATTGCGTTCGGTTGACAATTCTTCTTGAGCGTTTCTGGTGCATATAAATGTCTATTTATCTATCTATATGAATATATAATTTTCTTTGGATGTCTAAAGTGAAACCTTGTCCAGCTTCTTACCTGCACCAGCGACATGAATTTTCTTCATCCACGGATAAATCACAGGTTGTCCGTTTGCGTCCAATTCCGTGACAGTTTCTTCAGGTGATCCTTCCACGCCCCCCGGCCCCATGTGTTGTGCCATTTGGGCACCCATTGCACCGCCCCCGCCCGCACCACCTGCAGAGGGATCTGGGGAAGCAACGGGGGATCGCGGGGGCACTTGGTGTTGTTGCAGAGGGCTGTGACAAGGGGCCACTTGCGGACTAAGATGGGCGGCCATTGGTTGATGTTGGGGCATAACACAAGCTTGCTGGTAATACCCAGCATGGTTATATTGCATGGCATCTCGTCCATATTGCATGCCGGCCGCCTGATGCATGCCATGATAAGGGTAATGTTGCGCTGGGTTATAGTAATCACTTTGTGGGGGAATATAAGAGTTCTGGCTGTATTCCTCGGGCGGAGGAAACTTAGGGTCCACGTAGGGCCCCGAGTTCATCAAAAACGAACTCATCGTCATTAATTTTTGGTGATTTGGACTCAAATAATATTATATGTGTGTGTGTAGTGCCTCGACCGTTGGCTCTGACTCCTCCTTGCACCAACAATTAGCATACCACGTGACCTGCGAGCACCAATACGAAGTGTTCACTGTGACCCGCGTTGGCTACGTCACCATGATTAATGAACCTCGAGAACGAACCGCCAGAGCTGGACGACGACTACGAGGGCTGAGTGCGCGCGCCCCCTTCCCGACCACCACCCGACCGATCGTCACAATTCCCCGATAAGCACTGAACCTGGGGGGTGGCGTTCTTTCCTGACGACGGGGAAGAAGCCGCTGCAGCAGCGGCGGCGGCAGCAGCGACAGCTTCAAGAACAGAGTCGGGAGGACGGGCGGGCACCTGGGCGAGGTCGAGGGCAGCACCACCACCACCTGCCCAAACACCCACACTCACAAGACTCACTCACAGCACTGATCGATGGCCTCCGTTCACGTGTGCTTCGTCCAACAGCTAGACGATGATTGGCGTTGATTTACTGCCGCTCGGGCCCCATGTGTGTGTGTGTGTGACCTGCGCACTGCCACTGCGCAGCTCCAGGCAAGGGTTAACATGCCCCCTCCTCTTCTTACTTAAGACGAGTGAGTGAGTGTGTGTGTGTGCGCGAATGGTGATTGGCCCCCCGAACCCCTACAATAGGATCCGCCACTCAAATGGGCTAACATGGTCTGCCTTCATCCGCCATTGGCCGCATTTGGTCTTCTGTGGACGCCGAGAACACTTGGGTCAAATCACGGAGAAGACGTCAACGAGGAGCAAGTTACCAAAATCCGTCAGTGCCAAAATGGAAGATGCCTTTCCAATTCGAGAGGCGATGCCCAGATGCCATGGGGATTTCTGACTGGAAGGCGTCGCGATATGGGCATATTTTGATTGTGCGGGGGACGTCCAGAATGCCCGGAGTCGCGCAAGATCCGAAAAACCTGTTGGAGGAGGAACTAATCCGACGGTCTCCTTCCCGATTACCTGCGACGCAATTTGCTAAGTGACACTGGCCAAGGCAGAAGAGAGAGAGAGAGAGAGAGAGAGAGAGAGAGAGAGAGAGAGAGAGAGAGATAAATTATAGGCGTGGAAACGGAGGGGCGGTCGCCCTCTTATACCTTACCTGTAAATCTTTAGGTAAGGCGGTGCGGCTCTCTCTCTCTCTCTCTCTCTCTCTCTCTCTCTCTCTCTCTCTCTCTCTCTCTCTCTCTCAACTGCCCCCAAGAGACCTGTAAGTGAATCACTTGGGAAACAGAAGAGAAAAATTAAGCGATTCTATCGTCCTGTGTCCCATCGCATACCTCCGTCACTGGGCGTGTGTGAGTCTATCGCTTAACGACTTCCAGTGTATTTTCCTGTTTATTCACGAAAGGAGACCGTAAATTGATGGTGCTATCAGATATTTGTTGCTCCTTTATTGGACATTTACTCGGACGGTGACTGTGAGATATTTACGACGGAATTATAGCGAATTAAAAGAGATCTTAGTGATATTGACGGAGAGAAGACTCTGTGCGGAAAGTGATCACGATGAAAAACATGATTCGGAAGTCATGGGAATGTGTAATTAATATTTATTGGACTTTGGAATGAAGTTAAATTGTAATATAATGCGGTACTTGATCTTCTATCAAATTGTTTCCTCCCTACAGTGTATTGGCCGGCGACGTTAATTGGTTAATAAGTTACAATAGTAACGTTAATTACTTCAACAGTCCTAGACGCTATATCTTCACATCGGCAATGGGAAAATAAAATTGCCGATGTTGAATTATTACGGCTATAATAGATTGTGCGAATATTAAAACAAATAATTTATTTAAGTATAAAAACATAAAACACAATTATAAACATTATTTATATAATCAACGTACCGTTGTTATTAACAGTGATTTTTTTTAATTAACTGATTTCTACAGACACACTTCTAAACAAATGAACGAACAGACGAGTGGTTTGTCTTAAAAAGAAACTGCTTGATAGACGGTTGCATAATAGACGGCCATCCATAAATTTAGCATAATATGCGGTCAGGGTAAATTTCGCTTAATAAACGGTTTTCGCAAAACCTTCACATGTGTGGAGCAGGGGGTTAGCGGTGGACGTCTTTTAGTTGTTAGCGGGAAGGGGGTTGGAGGAGGGGCTCCGGCGGGAGGCTCCTCCGACGGGAACGACCGCAAAGCACCTCTTCCACCTCCCTACGATGCATAGAGATCGAAGGAATGTCTCTCAAATTAACCCTGGACACGAGATGTCTCTCAACCGCACAGGCAACGTCGTTAAAGTAAGAATAATAAATAGATTTAAAATAAAAAATAAAAATAAAAAAATGTTTGGATGACAAGCGAAGACAGCTGGATTGAACGGTGGTTGGCTGACCCACTTCTCTCGAGAAACGAATGTATTAAAATGGGTAAACCTGCAATTTTCTTGGATTGAAAAGTTGCTTTTACACAAGCCGCAAACGAAGGCTGTCGCTGCCCACAGAGATATTTATATATGAGACAGAAAATGAACGGAAAAATTAGCGTGGAGGCATATGCCTCTAGAAATTTAGCTACCTACATTTGATATTTAAATTTTAAAATATAGGTAACTAAATTTTAAATTTACCTTTAGGAATATAGCTAACTAAATTTAATATTTACCTCTGTAGAAATATAGTACTTAAATTCTAAATTTACCTCTGTAGAAATATAGTACTTAAATTCTAAATTTACCTCTGTAGAAATATAGTTAACTAAATTGGATATTCACCTGTGTAGAAATGTAGCTACCTAAATTTGATATTTACCTTTGAAAATACAGCTAACTAAATTCTAAATTTACCTCTGTAGAAATATAGTTAATTAAATTAGATATTTACCTCTGTAGAAATATAGCTAACTAAATTTTACATTTACCTCTGTAGAAATATAGGTAACTAAATTACATATTTACCTCTGTAGAAATATAGCTACCTAAATTTGATATTTACCTTTGAAAATACAGCTAACTAAATTCTAAATTTACCTCTGTAGAAATATAGTTAACTAAATTAGATATTTACCTCTGTAGAAATATAACTACCTAAATTTGATATTTACCTCTGTAAAAATATAGCTAACTACATTTGAAATTTACCTTTTAAAATATAGCTAGTTAATCTGAAATTTACCTTTTAAAATATAGCTACCTAAATTTGAAATTTACGTCTGTAGAAATATAGCTACCTAAATTGATATTTACCTCTGCAGAAATATAGCTACCTGAATTAGATATTTACCTCTGTAGAAATATAGCTACCTAAATTTAATATTTACCTTTTGAGATATATAGCTACCTAAATTGGAAATTGACCTTTTAAAATATAGCTAACTAAATTCTAAATATACCTCAGTAAAATATAGCTAATTAAATTTTTAATTTACTTCTGTAGAAATATAGCTACCTAAATTTGGCATTTACCTTTTAAAATATAGCTTACCTAAATTTGGCATTTACCTTTTAAAATATAGCTAACTAAATTTGAAATTTACCTTTACAGAAATATAGCTACCTGAATTTGATAATTACCTCTGTAGAAATATAGCTACCTAAATTTGATATTTACCTCTGTGGAAATATAGCTACCTAAATTTAATATTTACTTTTTAAAATATATAGCTACCTAAATTGGAAATTTATCTATCGAAAATTTAGCTAAATTTGAAATTTACCTATGTAGAAACATAGCTATCTAAATGTGATATTTACCTCTGTGGAAATATAGCTACCTAAATTTGAAATTTTCCTTTGCAGAAATATAGCTACCTAAATTTGATATTTACCTTTTAAAATAAATCTACCTGAATTTGATATTTACCTTTTAATATATAGCTACCTAAATTTGAAATTTACCCCAGTATAAAAATAGCCACCTAAATTTGAAATTTCCATGTTGAAATACAGCTACCTAAATTTGAAATTTACTTGTTAAAATATAGCTATCTAAATTTGAAATTTCCATGTTGAAATACACCTACATAAATTTAAAATTTACTTGTAAAAATATAGTTACATAAATTTAAAATTTACTTGTTAAAATATAGTTACCTAAATTTGAAATTTACCTCAAAAACTATAGCTACCTAAATTTGAGATTTACTTGTTAAAATATAGCTACATGAATTTGAAATTTACTTGTTAAAATATAGCTACATAAATTAAAAATTTACTTGTTAAAATATAGCTACCCAAATTTGAAGTTTTCCTAGAAAAATTATGGCTACCTAAATTTGAAATTTACTTGTTAAAATATAGCTACATGAATTTGAAATTTACTTGTTAAAATATAGCTACATAAATTTAAAATTTACTTCTATAATATAGCGACCCAAATTTGAAATTTAACTCAAAAACTATTGCTACCTAAATTTGAAATTTACTTGTCACAATATAGCTACATGAATTTGAAATTTACTTGTTAAAATATAGCTACCCAAATTTGAAATTTACCTCTAAAAATATAGCTACCTAAATTTGAAATTCACCTTTGTGAAAACACATAGCTACCAACATTTAGAATTCACCTATTTAAAAATATAGCTGTCTAAATTTTGACTTTACCTTTTCAAAATATACAGCAACTGCCTATACTTCAAATTTATAACTGTAAAAATACAGCTACCTAAATTTGACATTTACCTCTGTAAAAATATAGCTACCTAAATTCAAAATGTGCCTAATACGGATCAAATATTATGTAGATAAGAATTAGTACAAACTCAACTTAAAAAAAAAACACAATTCATATTTTTATTCCTTATCTTATTACGTTACCACTTATCATTATTTCTTTTTTATCTGTTTCCCATATAATATCAAAGGAAACGACTATACGATAAAAAAAATGACACATGGTACACTTGCAATTTCTTTTTTTTCTTTTTTTGTGTCCATATGAAATCAAACTTTACAATTTTGGATATTCCTGGTTAAAATATTTAAGAATTAAGAATGGATAACCTATTCTCAAAATAGGAGCTTAATTTGCTAAAAAGAAGCATTCTATATAAATCATTATTCTTCTTTGGTTTTAAGGAATTTAATAGATTGCAATAAACATCAAACGTTTTAAATTACTTAAGATCATCTGGAGAGACTTCTTCAACAGTTTAAAATGAAGCGTCTCAAATTCAGACAATTATGATTACGATGGTAATGAAAATACTGATAATGGCATTGGCAGGAATTCATAATATATCTTAAAAAAATATTAAACATCCGAAAAAAGTGAAGGGAAGTCAACTTTACATTGATGGCTTAAAATATTACAGGGGTGTCCCTTAAATAAAGTACAATGAAATAATTTCTTCTGTAAAAGAAAACCACTTTAATTAATGCTTCCTTAAACGTCTTTTCCAAAAGTCCTTTTTCTCTTACTTAAAAAATAACTGGAATTAAATTGTATTATCCATTAAATCTTCAAGAAAATTATGCATATTAACAAGAGAGAGAGAGAGAGAGAGAGAGAGAGAGAGAGAGAGAGAGAGAGAGAGAGAGAGAGAGATAGAGATAGAGATAGAGATAGAGATAGAGATAGAGAGAGAGAGAGAGAGATAGAGAGAGAGAGAGATAGATTGATTTAATAATTTTATTGCGTTCAATATTATACATACATACAATGTGTATATACATGCACACGTATACAGCAGAACACAAATGGCGCACCCCCTAGCAGGCTTGCATCGGAAAGTTTGCCTTAACAGATATTATTCCCTTTACTTAGACAAATAATAACAATAATGACATTAATAATAACAATAATAATGATAATGACAACTATAATAATAAAATAATATTAGTAATAATAATAATAAGTAAACATAATAATAATAATAATAACAATAATAATAATAATGATAATAATATGGCAAGCTAGTAAGCATTTGCAAAATTTGGGTAATATTTCTTAACTTCCAAAAACACCCTAGGATCCAAGAAATGGCCAAGAATAACATGGAATGACAAAGTTTTAATTTCTCTTCTAAAACGTTCAATTTCATTGCATTCTCCAATATAATGATGTAACCTGTGCCCATCAGATAACTCACACAAACGACAGTTTCTTATGTTGGAATTTCTATCATTTGTCACCTCCCACAAATACTTATATCCTAAACGCAATCTGCTATAGCTTGTTTGATGTTTTCTAGTATGTAAACCACTCTTTATGTAATTTAGCTCTGACCCCTTAGTGATATCCATATAATTGCGGAACGAGGCACTTTCCAGGTATACTCCCTTCAGATATTCTATATCTCGATGACGCTGTTGTTTTTCTATTTTATTTTTCAAACTTTCATATGACAGTGGGAAACTGTAGTCAACATTTTCTTTACAACAGCCTTGCTTTGCTAATAAATCTGCTTGATCATTCCCCGTCAAGTTACAATGAGATGGGGTCCAAATAAAATGGACAATTCGATTTTTCTTTTCAAATTTACATAAAAGTATTCGAATTCTATTTACTAACTTACTACTTCCGGATGACTCTGACACAATAGACTGCAAAGCCGACATACTATCAGAGACAATAGTGACACCACCCAACTCATTCTTGGCAATAGTAAGTGCGGCAGCGATTCCCAGAAGTTCTGTTTGTGTAGTGGAACAATGATTGCTTGCCCTGATTGCGAGAGAGCGTGATTCCTGTAGTATACCATCCTGATAGAGAGCAACTCCTGCTCCAGCTCGTCCATTCTCCTGCAAAGAACCATCTGTGTATAGGACACTAGCACTATGTGGAAGGGCACTGAACCTCCTGAGGAAGTCCTGCCTCAGCATCTCAATAGGCACATCAGATTTCCTATATGTGAGATCAGAAAAGGACACATTAATTTCTGGAAAATCCCAAGGCGGTAATTCTGGTACAACATACTGATTATTATCCAAATAATCACTCACATTAATGGTACTCAAGAGTTCTCTAGCACTGTTTAACCACTTATTACATTTATCTTTCCCCTTCGGATTCATTACGGCCTGCTTAAAAATACCATCATCAGCTGTATTGAGAGACTTTACAATTTGATTTGTAGCTACTGCTTTGATTCTTTGAGCAAGAGTTGGTAATCCTATTTCATGCCTAATAGTTTCAATTTTAGCCGTTCTAGGGCACCCAAAAATTATCCTCATTGCTTCATTTTGGAGAACCTCGAGAGATTGCCTCCTTTGTTTGCTAAGAGTAATTAGATTACTTGCACTGTAGTCAATGACTGATCTTATCATAGAAATATAAAGGGTCCGGAGAACGGGGACAGAAGACCCAACACTTCCCCTTGCAACCTTTCTCAATAAGGCTAATCTTGGTTGACATTTTAGTTTTAGTTTGGTTACTTCATCATTCCTATGATTGCTCTGTCCAACAATAACCCCCATATATTTATATGTAGCTACCTCTTCTATTATTTTACCTTGCAGTTTAATAATCTGTTTTTCTTTATTTCTCTTACTTAGTATCTTGGTTTTCTCTGGGGATATAACTAACCCTAGTGAATTACAAATTTTTTCTATTTTCTTGAGTATTAATTTTACAGCTTTGGATGACTGTCCTTGTATCACTATGTCATCTGCATAAATAGTTGTTATGATACCTCTTGTCTTCAAAGAGCCAATAACATTCATTAAAACATTAAAGAGCATGGGCGATAAGACTCCCCCTTGAGGTGTACCTAGTTCCATCTTTTCCCACTTGGAGTAAATCCCTTCAAAATATACTCTACTGTATCGATCTTTAAAATAATCCTCAATTATCCTAATAATGTTACCAGATGTAATGGTAGATAATTCAGCTAAAATGGCAATTGGATTAGCTTTATCAAAAGCTCCCTTGATATCAATAAATACTGTAAACCTCTTTTTTTTTATTCCTGACAAAACTCTATGAATACAATGCTGCGTACTTTTACCTGGCATGAAGCCATACAGTTTACATGACAATCTACGTTTAATAGTATGCATCATCCTGTTTAATATAATTCTTTCAAAGATTTTACAGAGGCATGATGTAAGAGAAATAGGTCTGAATGAACCTGGTCTACCATGTTTTGGGACAGGAATCATGATGGCCCTCTTCCACATTTTGGGCAGACTGCCCCCACTCCATATCATGTTGTATAGTCTAAGGACTGGGTTACCATGGACTGTTGCAAGAAACCGGATGATATCATAGGTGACACCATCCATTCCTGGTGCAGTGGATTTTCCATTCTTGAGGCATCTCCGGAATTCTTCTTGACTGATAGGTTTTTTATCGGATGGATGATATTTTCTAAGGGCTTCTTGAATTTTCTTGAGTCTTCGTTTGAGATTCTTTGGAAGTGCACTTCTAACCTTGAGTGGTAAACAATCATAACTTGAGGATTGTGCCCACTCTTCCATAAGTT
>NC_090745.1:89291885-89299385 GCF_036898095.1 Palaemon carinicauda
TATATATATATATATATATATATATATATATATATATATATATATATATATATATAGAAGATGAAAGAGTATAAGTAAATGAGACATGGTTGTTACAAAGTACCTTGAAGAGAAAGGTTGAAGGATTGGGATTGTGTGATGTAAGAATTTTAGAAATCAACGCCAACAACTATTGAAATGTTAATTTTCTTCAAGCTCTTTACATAACAAAAACAAAAACAGGCCTCCCTAAGTATTAGAGCCAGCGTAAAACTAACAGTTCGAAATCGGCCATATGTATGTGAATGGTTGTTTGTAAATTAAAACTACGTGAAAGTATATAAGGAAAAAAAGAAAAAAAAAAAAGGAAAAAAGCATTTTTTATAAAATTTAAAAATTCTTTGAAAGTAGGATGCAATAATATAGAAGAAATAATAACTTATGAAGAAAAACTAAAAATGCTTAAAATCTGAAGTAAAATGTCAGATAATTAAGCTATTGGCAATTTTACATAACATATAATTATGTGGCTTGGGCTTCAAGTCAGTTTCGTATGGGAGTAAGTAGACACAACAATCATAATTAAATACAAAGAAAAAATATGGATAGAAAAGTGGCTAATATCATTTACACGTACATACATACAGTATACACATATAGGTATATAAGTATATGCATATATATGTATGTGTATATATATACATTCACTGTATATACTGCATATCTACATACATGAATCCATGTGTATATAAACACATTATATATATATATATATATATATATATATATATATATATATATATATATATATATATATATTTACATACATGAATCCATGTGTATATAAACACACACACACACACACACACACACACACATATATATATATATATATATATATATATATATATATATATATATATATATATATATATATATATATATATGTGTGTGTGTGTGTGTGTGTGTGTGTGTGTGTAAATATATAACGTCACATGAATTAACGTCAATGCTGAAGGAAGTCAATATGTTTTTAAAGTGAGTTCTTACATATAAAAAGTTTAAAAGACAGATATGACTGTATGAATAAAGTACTCAAAATGTTGCATAAATAATATACATTATAAATGTTGAATGGTATACTAATAAGAATAATTTCAAATGTCTTTTATCAACGGAGAAAACGATTTAAGTGCAGCATAAATATACCTAAGAGAGACACTCAGTGCATAAACAACAGTTTATATAATCTCTTTTAAAATAAAAGACTTCATTTACTAATTCAGAGAGAGCACGTGAAAGAAAGTAATACTATAGAGACGCGACTAATTACTCGGCACATAAATAAACAATAAGACGAAAGACGAAAGCAAACACAAACAAGTACACAGCAACCGTCAGAGGCGGGACGGACTAAAAACAAGCAAATGATCTTAAGGCTTTGAAAAAGAAAACCAGAGGCAAGAGTCTTTCCCCTGCCTCTGGTGGCAGAAGGAAGAAGAGGATGGAGTGAATAACAACAACTGGGGAACGAGTAGAAAGAGGCTGGTGGAGAACGCTCTTGGTAATCTGTAGTTAATATTGGGAGGGCGACGCCAAGATGATATATATTACTCTGTGACATCCCTCTCGTGGTTGATCATCTGCGTTGGTAATTGCTGGCTTCATATTTGTGTCATTTAATAAGAGGCGCCGACGAGGAAGTCAATATGTGACTTCCTGGGGCCGGTTCGGTATGGGGGCTAAATAGGCACTTTTTGACACCCAGCACAGGATGTTAGTTGATGTGATGCAAGTTCATAAAATAACTATAAAACCTTTAGATGCATGATTATCTTTAATTACTCACAAAAGAAGTATGTCCCTTCCAAAAAATAACTAATATATATCCTATCAAATATATCTATTCCTTACTTGTTTGAGAAGAAAATATTCTCTTCAATCTACTACAATTTCAATGGGCATTTATAGAGAAGTTACATTGTAATTATGTCTGTTCGTCTTAGATCTAATTTTT
Source organism: Palaemon carinicauda (assembly GCF_036898095.1). Taxonomy (NCBI): domain Eukaryota; kingdom Metazoa; phylum Arthropoda; class Malacostraca; order Decapoda; family Palaemonidae; genus Palaemon; species Palaemon carinicauda. The sequence continues at coordinate 89,293,882 of NC_090745.1, forward strand.
AATGATGTTCGTATTTGGGCAAAGATTTAGAGATGATACGAATAATAAAACAAGATATAAACTAAGTGTAGTCATGTGAACGAAGGGAAACTTTGTGCAAAATAAATATGAAAGATCTGACCATTTCTAATTTCGATTTCAATGACTATTTTAAGCATACTAATACTTTAACTGCATGTAACCACTCGGGTAGAATTAATAACAATGGTTCAGACATTTTTTCTCTCATGTTCTTTACGTACAATCATACTTCCTCTATATTATTTTTCCATTCATTTACTCATTTGCTATCACTGATTTTCTTACCCACACCACCACTTTGCCCGGAGGATTACAACGTATAACGACCAAATTTTTGGTTAGCCTTCTGGCCTAGCGGTACCTGTTCCGTAGGCTACCTGTTAGTTGGTTTACCCCAGTACTATGCAATTCCTTTCAGGCCACGTATATTTTAGAATACCTAAGCTAAGCTAGAGGAATACTGTAACTTAACAATACAGTTATTAGTTTCTCTATGAAAAGTAACGTAAAGATAATTATTTTTTCCACAACTATTCATTTTTTCAAGAAAATTGTTCTGATCACATGATAATATTCCTCTCTAGACAGAGGAGTTGTGTGATATCAGGAGACGTGAATTGGCCTTTCACGAATTAAAATGGTGATTCCCGAAACAATCATAAACATTTAAATATCTATAATTAGATAAAGGTTGTGAACACATTTAACTTGATGCTTGGTTGCTGAAGGTATGTAATCTTTTATTGAAGATTTACACGTTGCTCATGGATAGCAGAGGAAAGTGGCAGAACAATGTCCTAGAGACTGAACATATATACACATGATCAACATTCAAGCTCTTTCTCCATCAAACTACGACTAGGGAATAGCTGCTGATGACTCGGCAGACAGATCTATGGCCTCCCCCAAAAACTTCTATCCCTATCTCGCAAGAATAGTGAGGTTACAGACACTACTAAAAACCGTAGAGCTTGAGCGGGTCTCGACCTCCCGTCCAACAGATTACTAGGCAGAGAAGTTTCTAATTGGCTACCACTCAAAGAATAGAAAAATGAGACGTACTAAAATAAAATAAACCTTTATAAGACGAAGTTAGGTATTAGGTATCGTATGTAAGTAGAGCATCAAAACAATAATTATCATAATAATGTTTATTGATGGGAATCTGACCTAAAAATAACATACGGTGTTCAAGTACTTGTTATTCCCTTGAAGAAGGGAATATCACTAATAGAAATCCATGATAAAGTTAGACCTATGAAAACGAAATAAAAAGTTGTGCTTCTATTTGAAAAAGTGTTCATAAATGAGCAAAAACGCATGAAAAATCTATTTTTCCCGGAAAAAAAAATTAAAAAAGGGCACTAGTTACATACTAAGAGATCCTGAAAGCATTTGAAATCTATCATTATCATTTTATTACTGAATTTTGATTTTTGAAATTCAGCATAAAATTGTTTTTTATTTCTCTATAACTCTTCCAAAACTAACTCTTTTTTCTAATATTACATTCTTTTCCTTTCTGGGAACCTGTACTATTTTTTTTTTACTTAACATTCAATTGGACTCCATCTATAAGTGAAAGCACCACAATCACCGGGAGAAAGGAATAACAACATTGAAAACTATTAAAATAGCGTTGAAAACTATATCAAATGACCTGATCAATCAGCATTATTGGTGAAATCCTGAAAATAACTTCTGTTCCTAAGACTTGTACCTTTCACTATGCATCCGAAAAATAAAAACTGCTTTTTTCTCTCCTTATCTTCTCTTTACAGAAACACAACTATTGTTGGATGCACCATTCAATGCTTCTTTTCAATTGTGAAGAGTGAATTTTTCAAGTTTGACACTTTGTGAGACTATTTTGATTGCTCGAAGCTGCAACTTTTCTTTGTTCCCAGATACTGCCCCTGTAATTCATGATCATGCTTAAGCTACTGTCCCAGTAATTCATAATCGTGCGTGTGTCTCCAAATACCTGACTGTCATACATAAGCACTGATGAGCAATGTTAGACTAATCCAGACCCCAATACTAAGCTTTCATCTAGTTGCTGGGATGCTGGCATCTTCTCATCTACTCCAGATATACTCCTATGAATTAACAGGCGTTCTGGATGACCACATAACGGTGCAAATATCATAAATGGCCTCTCCGAATACTACTTTTAATGGTGCGAGTACAGGTTAAATGGAATCACTTGAAAAGCCCTCTACTGAGAATTGTTCTCTAAATATGAATGCTCTTTGCATATAGCTTTTTTTGGTATAGTTCAATAAAAGCCGAACTATACTATCGATAACTCTGTTATTGTTCTTAGGTGATACGATTCAAATCGGATGTGGGGGTGTCTTTACATACAAAATAGATTCTTTATGACTGTTATTTTCGTTTATTTTTTACTGTATTATGCGGACAAACCTACGAAAATGCTATATACGTTAGGTGTTATGCACTCGTACTGCAAGGAAGTACCAAATACAAGTCAATCGGTTTGATCATTAATACTAATTCATCTTCTTGGAGGCTTTTTTTTTTCTTTCTTTTTTTTTCTCTCTTTAAGAAGTTCACTTACAACATTTACTGGAGTGTCCCTTCCTGGCAATTTCTCGAACTGGGGTTCGAGTCCCGCTCAAGTTCGATAATTTCTTGCAGTGTCTGCAACATCACCATCCTTGTGAGTTAAGGATGGGGTTATGGGGGTTGTCTACATTACTTACCGAGTCATCAGTAGCCATTGTCTGGTCCTCTCTAGACCTAGCCTGGATGGAGAGGGGGCTCGGGCGCTGATCATCTGTATGTATGTATGTGTATATATATATATATATATATATATATATATATATATATATATATATATATATGGTCAGTCTCTAGGAGTCTAGGACATTGTCCTCTTAACCAGAGCAATATCACTGTCCCTTATCTCAGCCACCCATGAGTCGCCTTTTAACCCCATGTCCTCTATATTCTCCTTGGAGTTAAGAAAAAAAAAAAAAAACACTGCTTGCGACAGACGCATTAATTTGTGATTGTAAATATCCTACCATATGTGCAGCATTCCAAATGTGACTGACGTAACATTAAGGGATATGTATTCAGGAAAAATACTTAAAAGTATCCACAAACCCTAGAGATTATACATATTTAAAAAGAACATGCAAATCAAAGTACAGCTCAAAATTGGCACAACATTATAAGGAAAAATAGAACTATAAACAATAATAAAAAAAAATCGACCAAATGATACTTAACGCATCAAAAAGAGCTTCGGTTAATGTCCTTGTATAATTCACTTTAAATCATATCAAGGAAAAGCGGAAATGATAATCAAATAGCTCTTTATATAAATATTTTACTTACCTTAGATATATTTGATTCCTTTGAAGTACAAAACGATATTCCCTGACAGTGATCGACAACCTTATAAGATACAATTAAAAACGAAGTTAAAGGTTGTTTAAGAACAGGTTTGAGTGTAGAATACAATTGAAAGTTTAATTAAGTCCTAAATTAAACCGGAAACAGAAATAGTTCGGAGAGTGGATAAAAAAGGAACAAACTGAATAAAAAAAGTAATAATTTTCTAAATCTTTAGAAGTATTACATAGTGATGAAAACTGAAGAACAACGTCAAATTCGGAAAAAAAAAACATGAGGTTATTGTGCTATAAATAACTAATAAAAAGATTCTTCCAAACGCATGAAAAAGAAATATATATATATATATATATATATATATATATATATATATATATATATATATATATATATATATATATATATAAACAGAATAAAAAAAGTAATAATTTTCTAAATCTTTAGAAGTATTACATAGTGATGAATAATGAAGAACAACGACAAAATCGGAAAAAAGCATGAGTTAATTGTGCTATAAATAAATGATAAAAAGATTCTTCCAAACGCATGAAAAAGAAATATATAAAAAAAAGACAAGGTCTTCCACCTTTGTCTGTACCACATGTGTACAAGTGCCAAATTTACTTTTCATTTCAGACAACATGTAATGATAAGAACGAGATAAAAAAATAGATAAAAATATTTTCATGTGATATGCTTTAGGGATATAATTTTCAATCTTTTCAAAAGATAGTGATACATTGCACGGTTATTCTTTTATAGCGATGATACATTGTGTGTATTGTATATTCTTTTATAGCGACGCAATACCATCCCGCGAGGCAAGACATGTGTCAAAGAAAATTATTACCTATTTTCAGTATTATTTTAGAAAATATTTTTACCAGATAAAACTGGTGTTATCTTGTAGAATATCTTTCTTATATATCATTTAACATTTTCTCTAAAAGTTATAATCCTAAATACAATTTTTTTTTGCGCATGTATGTACGTATGTATATATATATATATATATATATATATATATATATATATATATATATATATATATATATATATATATATAAAATATACGTATTCATTTATACCATGTATATACATATATACAAATATGTACACACACACACACACACACACACACACATATATATATATATATATATATATATATATATATATATATATATATATATATATATATATATATATTTATATATATATATATATATATATATATATATATATATATTTATATATATATGAATATATATATATATATATATATATATATATATATATAATTATATATATATGTATATATACGTATACATATATTGTACATATATGTATAAATACTGTACATATCTCAAATATGGTTTACCGCGTAATTACAGGGTAAATGCTTGCTCATTACCCGATGTAGTTCATCAATCAAAGACGCCAAACCAAACCTTCAATAACTCAGTGCGAAGGCAAACAAAGTGCAAGAGTCCCCGCGGAGATTGGTGGTAAATATACTGCGTCTTATATTGCAACGTAAACTAAAACAAAACTTGGCCAAGACTTATGGCACAACGACGCTATTAAGCACTTCGAACTTGAGGTTGGACGCGTTCTTGTGCGTGGCTCCTCGTGTGTGCAGCAAATGATGAAATATATGAAGGATAAATTCTTTTTGAATCAACCATCTGCGTTCAAGATGCGATATTTCCAGATAAAACGCGAATTAAGATCAGAAATTATGTCTAGACATAAATCCATCATGCACAAGTACGGACACATATTCAAAGAGACGATTGTGAAATTTTTCCACCAACGCGCACTGAAACAAAAAAAAAGAAAAAAAAAAAAAACCAGACATGTTCACGAGTACGCAAGCGCTCACATGTGCATACACACATCTACTGTATATATAGCCCTATACATTTATATACATATACATGCAGGCTTATATTCATACATATACATATACACATATACAGGCCCTATGTACATATACACGCATATATATAGGCCCTATATACATACATATATATATATATATATATATATATATATATATATATATATATATATATATATATATATATATATAT
>NC_090745.1:89314963-89374963 GCF_036898095.1 Palaemon carinicauda
TTATTTAAAAATTTACTTGGTTATGAATTATCCTTTTAATATACAATTTGAAGTGTTCTAAATAATTATGGATTTATTACAAAATTTACTTGGTCATGAATTACCCTTTTAATATACAATGTTGAGTGCTCTATCACTCGAAATGAAAAGCAACACGGTACTCATTCATTGGTAATAGGTAATAAACTAACAACTGAAAACTTATGATAAGTACCCGTTGAGCAGTTATTCTCCTTATAATAATAATAATAATAATAATAATAATAATAATAAATAATAATAATCTAATAATAATAATCACGTGTAGTAGTAGTAGTAGTAGTAGTAGTAGTAGTAGTAGTAGTAGAAAATATATCAAAGAGAGCGTAGAGATCATAAAAAGTAGAGAATCGTGTAACAAGATTACAAAAAAAGCTTTTAAAAGTTTAAAGATATGGATGAATGAATGAAAATTCCGTCGACTATTAACTCGGGAAATACTCCAGCCATGAATTGGAGAGAGAGGAGAGAGAGAGAGAAGAGAGAGAGAGAGAGAGAGTGTGAGTTCGGCAAGCACGCATCGTCACACCTCTTCCATCATGGCTTTGGACAGAGACTCTCCAGCGGTAAATTTGTAAGAGGCTCGACCGTGAAAGCCTAAACTATGCCACTGTCCTGCTGATCCATCATAGAAAGTGACTCCAAAGAGAAACCTCTGTGTAAATATTAGCGGTTTGGATCACACTAGTGGGAGGATGGGCATGGCGCTAAGGATGATTGAGTGCCACGGGGGGATGGGATAGGATGGGATAGGATGGGATAAGGGGGTCATTGGGTTACCATGGGGTTGTTAAGGGGGTTAAGGGAAATGTGATGAAGGTGGGCGTGACTACTTTAGATCTAATTAGGAGGGGTGTTCGTAAAAATGGAAGGGAAGTACATTCAGAAAATGGATGTCTTTAAATAAAAAAAAGGGTAAAACTGAAATCATGATAAAAATAATCTGAAAACATGATAAAAATAATCATCCACTGCCCGTCGTTACAAATACTATCATATACAAATCTGGACAATTGAAAATAATTCCTAATGATTTCCCAAACAAATTAACTTTAGACAGCTAAATCATTCCGATGGGTGATCATGGAGTACTTGTAGGTTTCTGATTCTATTGGATTAATATGGATGCGTTTACTCCCCAGACTAATCAGTAAGAACTATGGGAAATTATTTAGGCCTATATCCACTTATTTCTAAACGAACTTGAATCCATTGCAGACCTCATATAAAGATGAACTAACTTTAAATTTTTGAGATAAAAATCCCATTGAAAGGAATCCAAAGTGACTATTCTCCATTTCCACATTTCCGAACAAATACCTTGCTGTTTCATTTGTCAATATTATCATCATTAATCATTACTATTCAAAGACTAAAAAACGATATTCTTCCTAACTCATGAGTAGTTATGCTGAGGGAAGCGATTCAGTAAAATAAAAATCAGAATGTTTGCTAGAATGTTTTTACTAGTGTGCATAAACCTCCTCGTCTATGTTACTAGATTTTTCAGTAAAATAAAAATCAGAATGTTTGCTAGAATGTTTTTACTAGTGTGCATAAACCTCCTCGTCTATGTTACTAGATTTTTCAGTAAAATAAAAATCAGAATGTTTGCTAGAATGTTTTTACTAGTGTGCATAAACCTCCTCGTCTATGTTACTAGATTTTTCAGTAAAATAAAAATCAGAATGTTTGCTAGAATGTTTTTACTAGTGTGCATAAACCTCCTCGTCTATGTTACTAGATTTTTCAGTAAAATAAAAATCAGAATGTTTGCTAGAATGTTTTTTACTAGTAAGCATAAACCTCCTCGTCTATGTTACTAGATTTTTCAGTAAAATAAAAATCAGAATGTTTGCTAGAATGTTTTTACTAGTGTGCATAAACCTCCTCGTCTATGTTACTAGATTTTTCAGTAAAATAAAAATCAGAATGTTTGCTAGAATGTTTTTACTAGTAAGCATAAACCTCCTCGTCTATGTTACTAGATTTTTCAGTAAAATAAAAATCAGAATGTTTGCTAGAATGTTTTTACTAGTAAGCATAAACCTCCTCGTCTATGTTACTAGATTTTTCAGTAAAATAAAAATCAGAATGTTTGCTAGAATGTTTTTACTAGTGTGCATAAACCTCCTCGTCTATGTTACTAGATTTTTCAGTAAAATAAAATCAGAATGTTTGCTAGAATGTTTTTACTAGTGTGCATAAACCTCCTCGTCTATGTTACTAGATTTTTCAGTAAAATAAAAATCAGAATGTTTGCTAGAATGTTTTTACTAGTAAGCATAAACCTCCTCGTCTATGTTACTAGATTTTTCAGTAAAATAAAAATCAGAATGTTTGCTAGAATGTTTTTACTAGTAAGCATAAACCTCCTCGTCTATGTTACTAGATTTTTCAGTAAAATAAAAATCAGAATGTTTGCTAGAATGTTTTTACTAGTAAGCATAAACCTCCTCGTCTATGTTACTAGATTTTTCAGTAAAATAAAAATCAGAATGTTTGCTAGAATGTTATTAATAGTATGCATAAACTTCCTCGTCTATGTTACTAGATTCTAATAGCCCATAAAAATCAGTGACAACTCAATAACCGACAGCTTTAAAGAAAGTTACTCATAACAGACCTGTTCTATGTAGTTAGTACCTCGTTGGAATGACTTACCACCTCATCAAACGAGACTTTGTAACGATGGATACACTACAGATGTCTGGCATCACGTACATATCTAGAGTCACATCGAAAAACTGGTTAGAAATATTCACCAAAGAAGTTTCGATATACGAGAAACGGCATATTGAACATATTTTAAGTGGATAGTAATAATTCATTTGAGTTTCTCTCTCTCTCTCTCTCTCTCTCTCTCTCTCTCTCTCTCTCTCTGGATTTCATCCGTTGAATTTCAACACATGAAATAAAATTGCTAGCACTGTAAAAATCACATAAAATGCAATATTCTAAACGAAAACATTAAATCCTATGAACACGCATACCCTCATACTGTATACCGGTAGATATATATATATATTATATATATGTGTGTGTGTGTGTGTGTGTCGTGTGAGTGTGTGTGTGTCTAAGTTAATTTGTAATTTTCCATGTTATATTCATTTTCAACTTTCTTTCATGTACCTTGTATCTGACCGTTTTTTTCTTAGTTCATTGATTTTTCAATAAAATCTCCAAATCAATAATAATAATAATAATAATAATAATAATAATATTAATAATAATGATAATAGTGAAATTTTAGTTTTCCGCTTCTATTAAATCAATTTCCTTTAAAAAGCTGGTCGGACATATTAGCGAAAAAAATCTATTAAACGCAGTTGTAGTTCACATAGCTCGATGAACCTTGTTGTTTATGGTGGTGATAATTATTGCACTTATAACCGATTCAATTCGATAACCGAAGCTGACAAGGTGACATCGCACTTCACATCGAATGAAGTCTTGTCATGTCATCCAAATCAACCTCTTGACATCAATTGGTATGACGAGCCAATCGTCCATCATCCCTGCGAGCCGTGTTTCCAAGCTCATACGTTTCCAGCAAATCCTCCTGGAACTATGAGAGGGAAGGACAGTCGGCAATCTCTGTGTGTGTGTATGTGACGGTCGGCTTCAATTATGTCCAGATTACCCCCAGGACGACGGGGCGAACGTCGCAAAGGGCCTCTCTAATCGGTCCTCCCAGAGGATATGTCCAAGGGCCAACAGCTCGGACGTGACGGAACTCGGATCGGATAGGAATCTGGAATGTGAATCAGGAATGCCACTGCTGTCGTTCAGGGAATCACGTCTTAATTTCTTATGGAATTCTCCAAAGGGAAAAGATGGCAAGGAAATGGCTTTGCTTATTTCTCTTCGCTTTCATTTCTTAAGGAGATTTCCCTGAGGGATGGCGTTGCAAAAATTAGGGTCTATGGCTTTCTTCGTCATTAATTATTTCTTTCTTGATATGAAAATAGGTTGATTTTTTCCAGTCATCCCATCAACTTAATGCCATCTTAGATCATTCTTATGACAAATATAAAAGAAACAAATGATTTACAGGTTTCTATTGGGGAGAGGGAATCCAACCTAACCTAATGGTTCCTTTTAAACTAAAATTACATTTCTATTTCACAAAATGTAATTACCTCTTGTCGGTAGTAGAGCCCACTTTTAGTGAAAAAAAAATAATAATAATTGCCTAAAAACTAACATTTTGAGAGATCCTAGTTTCAAACAATCAACCAATCATAAAAACATACAAACTGAACCAAAAGCATTGCCTAAATTCCTGTTTGATCCTTTACCTCTGAAAGAGACCCTGAACTCGACCTCCTACTCATAGCCACCAAGAGCGGATCAAACATAACATATTCAATCTCTCTTTAAAATCGAAAAATTAACTCCTATATTATATTCCCATTTGACCTTTTCCCAAACCTGAGAGATCAAAAGTTACATTCCTTCATCCCTCCTTACTGCACGCAATAACGAATTAAAAAAAAAAATCAATATTAAATAAAAAATTGTTTGCATGAAATTAAATCGTATTTGTATTCAGCCCCCGGTGTCTGACGAATAAATAAAGATATCAATGATTTGATAAACTAGTATTTGTATGAAACAAAAAGAAAAAAAAACATGAAAATATATAAAAGACAGGTAAAAGATTGAGAATGAATATATTGAAATGATTCATACCAGGTGGAAAATTCAAACTCCCATCAAAAACTGATAACTGTAATTACCGACCGTTTTCTTTCTATTTTCATTTTGCAAGTGTTTCATGCCGTAAGAAGCAGGAATTGCACTGTCTTTATAACTGTAATCTAACACTTTTGGTTCGTAGATAGTTGATAATTTGAATCTAAATTATTTCACCCTTTAAATTACAACACTGCATTTAATTCATAATCAATATCAATTTTTCGGTCATTCTTAGAGCGTTAAATTTCAATCATTGGTACAATTAATGGAAAATAGTTTCATCTGCGGAATATCACAGAGCATTTAAAGCAATATTTATCCATATGATTGTTAAAAAAAAAAAAGTGTGTGAGAGTGCAAATGTACACCCAGCAACAAAACCGGTGTCGCCTCACTAGACTCAACTTGGATACATCACGTCCTTCATGCCCTGAAAGGTTGGAAGGTGGCCTGACGTTTAAACAACCAAGGCATCGTTAGGATGGTTCGAATGTGAGGAGGAGATAATTACTGATATCAGTCAAGGAAGTGCGAAGTTTGATGATGAAATAAATATATAGTATATATATATTATACTAGTATATATATAAATACATATTTATTTATATATATAATATATATATATATATTATATATATATATATAAATATATAATATATTGAATATATATATACAGATATTCATATATATATATATATATATATATATATACATATATATACATATATATATGAAAGATAGAAATGTCTGATCTCTTATTCTTATTCTTTTTCAAGAATAGCTATCGAAAAATATAATCAAACCGATATTACATTTTTATATGGAACATCTTTAAATATTGTAGGAACTGACTATTCCAATTAAAATACGTGGATTCATATATCCTTTTTTTGCATTACTCTAGCAGCTGCTCTCTCTCTCTCTCTCTCTCTCTCTCTCTCTCTCTCTCTCTCGAGTTCTAAAATAAGTTAGATAAGATCATAAGAACTTTGCAAATGCTTAAACTAAATAATTCTACCAAAGAGCAAATGGAGTATCTGCGAATGGACTAAAAAGTCTTGAGACATCCAAAATCCTTGTTACACTCTCTCTCTCTCTCTCTCTCTCTCTCTCTCTCTCTCTCTCTCTCTCTCTCGTTCTAAAATAAGTTAGATAAGATCATAAGAATTCTGCAAATGCTTAAACTAAATAATTCTACCAAAGAGCAAATGGAGTGTCTGCGAATGGACTAAAAAGTCTTTGAGACATCCAAAATCCTTGTTACACACTCTCTCTCTCTCTCTCTCTCTCTCTCTCTCTCTCTCTCTCTCTCGTTCTAAAATAAGTTAGATAAGATCATAAGAACTTTGCAAATGCCTAAACTAATAATTCTACCAAAGAGCAAATGGAGTATCTGCGAATGGTCTAAAAAGTCTTTGAGACGTCCAAAATCTTTGTTACTATCTCTCTCTCTCTCTCTCTCTCTCTCTCTCTCTCTCTCTCTCTCTCTCTCTCGACTTCTAGAATAAGTTAGATAAGATCATAAGAACTCCAAAATACTTAACTAAATCGTTCTACCAAAGAGCAAATGGAGTATCTGCGAATGGACTAAAAAGTCTATGAGACGTCCAAAATCTTTGTTACTCTCTCTCTCTCTCCACTCTCTCTCTCTCTCTCTCTCTCTCTCTCTCTCTCTCTCTCTCTGTATATATATATAAATATATATATTACCTGTACCCAATATTTCATATTATTCAGATGTTCCCAAGGATCACACAAGACCGCTAACTACTTGCAAGTTGGTGTTGGATTTGTATTTCTTTTGGGTGAAGATCCATGTTCCAAAGAGGTTCAATGACCACCTAAAAACAATGTTAGAACGATATATATATATATATATATATATAAAATATCTATTTATATGTATACATATAAATATATATATTTATATGTATATATATATATATGTATTTATGTATATATATACATATACATATATATATATATATATATATATGTATATATATATATATATATTTATATATATATATTTATATCTATATATATATCTATGTATATATACTGTACATATATATATATAATATATATGAATATATATATATATATATATATACTGTATATATATATATATGTATAAATATATATATATATATATAGTAGATATATATATATATATATATAGTAGATATATATATATTTATATATATAGTAGATATATATATATATATATATATGTATATATAAGTATATATATATATATATATCTATTTAATTATATAATATTTATATATATATATATAGTAGATATATATATATATATATATATGTATATATATAAGTATATATATATATTTATTTAATTATATACTATATATATATATATATATATATATTTAACTGGGCTTCACAAGGAACTAGAAGGGTTAGAAGACCCAGACCTACATGGCTAAGGACTATACAGCGTGAAAGTATATGATGATGAATGAAGATTTATCGAATCAAAAGCTCAAGATAGGGACAACTAATGAAATCTAACCGAGACCCTTTGCGTCAATAGGGGTAGGAGGAGATGATAATATATATATATATATATATATATACATATGTATATATATATAATATATATATATATATATATACACATGTATATATATTATATATATATATATGTAAATATACATACATATACCAAAGGCACTTCCCCAATTTTGGGGGGTAGCCGACAACAACAAGAAACAAAACAAAAAGGGGACCTCTACTCTCTACGTTCCTCCAGCCTAACCAGGGACTCAGCCGAGTTCAGCTGGTACTGCTAGGGTGCCACAGCCCAACCTCCCACATTTCCACCACAGATGAAGCTTCATACTGCTGAGTTCCCCTACTGCTGCTACCCTCCGCGTCATCTAAGGCACCGGAGGAAGCAGCAGGGCCTACCGGAACTGCGTCACAATCGCTCGCCATTCATTCCTATTTCTAGCACGCTCTCTTGCCTCTCTCACATCTATCCTCCTATCACCCAGAGCTTTCTTCACACCATCCATCCACCCAAACCTTGGCCTTCCTCTTGTACTTCTCCCATCAACTCTTGCATTCATCACCTTCTTTAGCAGACAGCCATTTCCATTCTCTCAACATGGCCAAACCACCTCAACACATTCATATCCACTCTAGCCGCTAACTCATTTCTTACACCCGTTCTCACCCTCACCACTTCGTTCCTAACCCTATCTACTCGAGATACACCAGCCATACTCCTCAGACACTTCATCTCAAACACATTCAATTTCTGTCTCTCCATCACTTTCATTCCCCACAACTCCGATCCATACATCACAGTTGGTACAATCACTTTCTCATATAGAACTCTCTTCACATTCATGCCCAATCCTCTATTTTTTACTACTCCCTTAACTGCCCCCAACACTTTGCAACCTTCATTCACTCTCTGACGTACATCTGCTTCCACTCCACCATTTGCTGCAACAACAGACCCCAAGTACTTAAACTGATCCACCTCCTCAAGTAACTCTCCATTCAACATGACATTCAACCTTGCACCACCTTCCCTTCTCGTACATCTCATAACCTTACTCTTACCCACATTAACTCTCAACTTCCTTCTCTCACACACCCTTCCAAATTCTGTCACTAGTCGGTCAAGCTTCTCTTCTGTGTCTGCTACCAGTACAGTATCATCCGCAAACAACAACTGATTTACCTCCCATTCATGATCATTCTCGCCTAACAGTTTTAATCCTCGTCCAAGCACTCTAGCATTCACCTCTCTCACCACTCCATCAACATACAAGTTAAACAACCAGGGTGACATCACACATCCCTGTCTCAGCCCCACTCTCACCGGAAACCAATCGCTCACCTCCTTTCCTATTCTAACACATGCTTTACTACCTGTGTAGAAACTTTTCACTGCTTGCAACAACCTTCCACCAACTCCATATAACCTCATCACATTCCACATTCCTTCCCTATCAACTCTATCATATGCTTTCTCCAGATCCATAAACGCAACATACACCTCCTTACCTTTTGCTAAATATTTCTCGCATATCTGCCTAACTGTAAAAATCTGATTCATACAACCCCTACCTCTTCTAAAACCACCCTGTACTTCCAAGATTGCATTCTCTGTTTTATCCTTAATCCTATTAATCAGTATTCTACCATACACGTTTTCCAACTACACTCAACAAACTAATACCTCTTGAATTACAACACTCATGCACATCTCCCTTACCCTTATATAGTGGTACAATACATGCACAGACCCAATCAACTGGTACCATTGACAACACAAAACACACATTAAACAATCTCACCAACCATTCAAGTACAGTCACACCCCCTTCCTTCAACATCTCAGCTTTCACACCATCCATACCCGATGCTTTTCCTACTCTCGTTTCATCTAGTGCTCTCCTCACTTCCTCTATTGTAATCTCTCTCTCATTCTCATCTCCCATCACTGGCACCTCAACACCTGGAACCGCAATTATATCTGCCTCCCTATCATCCTCAACATTCAGCAAACTTTCAAAATATTCCGCCCACCTTTTCCTTGCCTCCTCTCCTTTTAACAACCTTCCATTTCCATCTTTCACTGTCTCTTCAATTCTTGCGCCGGCCTTCCTTACTCTCTTCACTTCTTTCCAAAACTTCTTCTTATTCTCTTCATATGACTGACCCAGTCCCTGACCCCACCTCAGGTCAGCTGCCCTCTTTGCCTCACGTACCTTGCGCTTTACTTCCACCTTTTGCTCTCTATATTTTTCATACTTCTCTATACTATTACTCTGCAGCCATTCTTCAAAAGCCCTCTTTTTCTCTTCCACTTTTACCTTCACTCCTTCATTCCACCATTCACTGCCCTTCCTCATGCTGCCTCCAACAACCTTCTTGCCACATACATCACTTGCAATCCCAACAAAATTTTCTTTTGCTAACTTCCACTCCTCCTCTAAATTACCAGTTTCTCTTACTCTCACCTCGTCATATGCCATTTTCAACCTTTCCTGATATTTACTTTTTACCCCCGGTTTTATTAGCTCTTCAACCCTCACTAGCTCCCTTTTACATCCACCTACACTATTCCCCCACTCTTTTGCTACAACTAATTTTCCTTCCACCAAAAAATGATCAGACATACCGTTAGCCATACCCCTAAACACGTGCACGTCTTTCAATCTTCCAAACATTCTTTTAGTTATCAACACATAATCCATATGTAAATATACTGTTATCAACACATAATCCATATGTAAATATACTGTATATATATGTATATATACACATTATATATATATATATATATATATATATGTATGTATATATAAGTGTGTGTGTGTGTGTGTGAGTGTGTGTGTGTGTGAACATATAAACCATTGGTAGGAACATAACATATTCACATAGTAACATCCATCGCCTTCGAAAAAAGTTTAGAAAGTAATAATTCCATTGAAAAAATCATGTGAATATTAAATCATTATTGATTATCTAAAATTAATTCTTCAGAAAAGTACTCGTGAAATGCGTTTTTTCGAGACGTATTTTCTTTTTCGAACGGCTCTGATATCGATTCGTCCCGTAAATGGGTTGTTTTAAATCCCAAAATAGAAAAAAATAAGTCGAAGCCTTCGGTTATTTCAATGGGGTTTGCTTAAAACTTCAATTACCCTTTGCCCGAGTTCCATCACTGAGTGCGCTGCAGGCGTTACTTAATAATAAAAGTAATAAATTGTAGTATTAATTATCTTTTCATCTTCCTATTCAGTCTCTTAACCTTTCCTTCAAATTGTAAATCCGAGCGTTGAACGACTTCAGAACTTTCAGACTTAAATCCATAATTCAAATCATGTAGTTTATTATTATTATTATTATTATTATTATTATTATTATTATGATGATGATGATGATGAGTTACTAGGATTTATTGAAACGAAAGAAGAGTTTTTTCGCGAGTCCTGAACGGCTTCGGAAGAAAATCTTCACAGATCTCCGAATAGCTTCAGAAGAAATGGCCATAGACTTAGCATGGAATTCTGAATGACCCTAGAACAGAATCTCTGAACAGCTTCGGAAGAAAATTATCCCGGAACTTCAAAAGGCTTCAGAAGACATAGCCGTAGACTTAAAATAGAGTTCTGAATAACCACAGAACTGAATCTTCCTGGAACAGTTCTGACCGGCTCCGCCCAGAGCTTCAAATGACTTCTGAAGACCTGATCACCTTTTTTTCAAACTAAGCATGCAACGCAGTGAACATTGTTAATGGCTATTTTTGGAACAAGGAGCTGACTGTGGGAATTGTGTAAGACACCTACAGGATCGACAGGAGGCTCTTCGGAACACCTTCATTTACAGCTGATTTTGGTGGTTGCTGCAGTTGTCGAGCTTTGAAGAACATAATGTGCGCGCCTTGAATGATCCTTTGCTTGGGCTTTTGCAACGATGTCCTATAATTGGAAACTATTGGAAATAAGGAAATAAGGACGGAGACAGAATGGTTCAACTAAACGGTGAGTGACGTGTTGTTTTTTACCAGGATAGTCCCAAATTTTGACATTGAAGAAAGGACATATCCAGGTCATATAGGTAAATATATTATGTAGCTCGTCGTTTACTTTAGCGTGATGACGTATGCGGAGAAAATTTATTGCATTCCTGTCTCTACCCATTGCCTCAATGGACAAAGACATGGATGCCATCGAATTCTCTGAGGAATCTGACAAACTGAGGACACACAGGACTGAAACTGACGAACTAATGAAAGTGGAATATGAAATATCAAAGGAAACCGAAAAACTAAAGATCTTGAAAAAATAGAAAAGACAGAAAAGAACAGCAAGGAAGTCTTTAAACGAACACGTAAAATAGTCTTTAATGCTATAGGTATATCACCTTGAAATAAAAGTAAAAAGAGCCCCTAATGTGAGATAAGGCACCTCAAAATAGAGGTAAAAAAAAACCCTTAATGCTAGAAATAAGGCACCTCAAAATAGAGGTAAAAAACCCGTTAATGCTAGAAATAAGGCCGATGAAAATAGAGAAAAAAAAGCCCCTATTGCTATAAATAAGGCACCTAAAAATAGAGGTCAAAGAGCCTCTAACGCTAGATGTAAAGCACCTCAAAATCAAGGTAAAAAAGCCACTAATGCTTTATATAAGGCTCCTAGGAATAGAGGTCAAAAGCCCCTAATGCTATAAATAAGGCACCTAAAAAGAGAGGTCATAGAGCTGCTAATACTAGAAGCAATGCACCTCAAAAGCGAGGTCAAAAGCCCTTAATGCTATAAATAAGGCACCTAAAAAGAGAGGTCAAAGAGCCTCTAATGCTAAAAGAAAAGCACCTCAAAATCGAGGTAAAAAAAAAACCCTAATGCTATAACTAAGGCACCTAAAAAGAGAGGTCAAAGAGCTGCTAATACTAGAAGCAATGCACCACAAAATTGAGGTCAAGAAGCCCCTAATGTTTTAAACAAGGCACATAAAAATAGAGGTCAAAGAGCCTCTAATGCTATAAATAAAGCATCTCAAAATCGAGGTCAAAAGTCCCTAATGCTTTATATAAGGCTCCTCAAAGTAGAGGCCAAAAGCCTCTAATACTATAAATAAGGCACCTAAAAATAAAGGTCAAAGAGCCTCTAATACTAGAAG
Organism: Palaemon carinicauda; assembly: GCF_036898095.1. NCBI lineage: Eukaryota > Metazoa > Arthropoda > Malacostraca > Decapoda > Palaemonidae > Palaemon > Palaemon carinicauda. The sequence continues at coordinate 89,327,375 of NC_090745.1, forward strand.
TAATGCACCTCAAAATTGAGGTCAAGAAGCCCATAATGCTATAGATAAGGCACCTAAAATTAGAGATCAAAGAGCCTCTAATGCTATAAATAAAGCATCTCAAAATTGAGGTAAAAAAGCCCCTAATGCTTTATATAAGGCACCTAAAAATAGAGGTCAAAAGCCTCTAATGCTATAAATAAGGCACCTAAAAATAAAGGTCAGAGAGCCTCTAATACTAGAAGCAATGCACCTCAAAATCGAGGTCAAGAAGCCCCTAATGCTACAAATAAGGCACCTAAAAAGAGATGTCAAAGAGCCTCTAATGCTATAAATAAAGCATCTCAAAATTGAGGTAAAAAAGCCCCTAATGCTTTATATAAGGCTCCTAAAAATAGAGGTCAAAAGCCTCTAATGCTATAAATAAGGCACATAAAAATAAAGGTCAAAGAGCCTCTAATACTAGAAGTAATGCACCTCAAAATCGAGGTCAAGAAGCCCCTAATGCTATAAATAAGGCACTAAAAATAGAGGTCAAAGAGCCTCTAATGCTATAAATAAAGCATCTCAAAATTGAGGTCAAAAAGCCCCTAATGCTTTACATAAGGCTCCTAAATATAGAGGTCAAAAGCCTCTAATGCTATAAATAAGGCACCTAAAACTAAAGGTCAGAGAGCCTCTAAAACTAGAAGCAATGCACCTCAAAATCGAGGTCAAGCCCATAATGCTATAAATAAGGCACCTAATAAGAGAGGTCAGAGAGCCTCTAATGCTATAAATAAAGCATCTCAAAATTGAGGTAAAAAAGCCCCTAATGCTTTATATAAGGCTCCTAAAAATAGAGGTCAAAAGCCTCTAATGCTATAAATAAGGCACCTAAAAATAAAGGTCAAAGAGCCTCTAATACTAGAAGTAATGCACCTCAAAATCGAGGTCAAGAAGCCCCTAATGCTATAAATAAGGCACCTAAAAATAGAGGTCAAAGAGCCTCTAATGCTATAAATAAAGCATCTCAAAATCGAGGTAAAAAAGCCCATAATGCTTTATATAAGGCTCCTAAAAATAGAGGTCAAAAGCCTCTAATGCTATAAATAAAGCATCTCAATATTGAGGTAAAAAAGCCCCTAATGCTTTATATAAGGCTCCTAAAAATAGAGGTCAAAAGCCTCTAATGCTATAAATAAGGCACCTCAAAATAAAGGTCAAAGAGCCTCTAATACTAAAAGTAATGCACCTCAAAATCGAGGTCAAGAAGCCCCTAATGCTATGAATAAGGCACCTAAAAAGAGAGGTCAATGAGCTGCTAATACAAGAAGTAATGCACCTCAAAATCGAAGTCAAAAGCCCATAATGCTATAAATAAGGCACCTTAAAAGAGAGGTCAAAGAGCCTCTAATGCTATAAATAAAGCACCTCAAAATCGAGGTAAAAAATCCCCTAATGCTTTATATAAGGTTCCTAAAAATAGAGGTCAAAAACCTCTAATACTATAAATAAGGCACCTAAAAATAAAGGTCAAAGAGCCTCTAATACTAGAAGTAATGCACCTCAAAACTGAGGTCAAGAAGCCCCTAATGCTATAAATAAGGCACCTAAAAATAAGAGGTCAAAGAGCCTCTAATGCTAGAAGTAAAGCACCTCAAAATCAAGGTAAAAAAAACCCATAACGCTATATATAAGGCACCTAAAAGTAGAGGTCAAAGAGCCTCTAATGCTAGAAGTAATGCACCTCAAAATCGAGGTAAAAAAAACCCTGATGCTAGAGGTAAGGAACCCCAAACAGTGGGCCAAAGAGATGCTACAATCAAATACAGCATATACTTCAGGTATTTTTCATGTATGAAATGACCCCGCTTCACCCAGGTGAGTGCTGAACTAAACAGTCAGCATACCTCCTCCTCACCATGCAGGCTCCTGCTACTTAACACTCGTCAGTGAGTCCCAGACCTTTCATATACTGTATAACCATTCATGTTCAGCCTCCGATAGATCGGACACAAATAGCGTTGTAACCTGGCAAGTATAATATATATATATATATATATATATATATATGAGAATACCACTCTTGATTTTAATTATTGTAAATATCAACCAATATGTCATTTTATATCGAATTCTATCTTTGGGAGTGAATATCTACAAGAAATTCATTCATGATAACAGCTTCTGGCTGAGCAGAAATTCGAACCTATGCCTCTTAGCCGAAACCTTGCTTGCAGAGACTGTAACCAACCATGCTATCAAGACAAATACAAGTTTATTACAAGCTTACCGTATATATTCCTGTCGAATTCAGGAATCTATTCTTAGATCTAAAATAAACTCATCTCCACTATGATAGCTGATTAGTGTTTGCAACACGTTGTTATTGATATAGATTCATGATAAATAACCACGTGTTGCAAACTCACTTATCAGCTATCATAGTGGAGAAGGGTTGCTTTCAAGTCTAAGAAGAGATTCCTCAATTCGACAGGAATATGTACGGTAGACTTGTAATAAACTTGTGTATAAATATATATATATATATATATATATATATATGAAAGAGATAGAGAGGTCTTATCTTTTATTCTTTTAAGAAATGCAATCGTTTTCGAGAATAGTTATCGAAAAATATAATCACACCGATATATTTGCATTCCTTATTACATTTTTATACGGAACATCCTTAAATATTGTGGGAACTGACTATTCCAATTAACATACGTAGAAATCATATACCTTTTGTTTGCATTATTCTAGCAGCTGCTCTCTCTCTCTCTCTCTCTCTCTCTCTCTCTCTCTCTCTCTCTCTCGTTCTAGAATAAGTTAGATAAGATCATAAGAACTCTCCAAATGCTTAAACTAAATCGTTGTACCAAAGAGCAAATGGAGTATCTGCGAATGGACTAAAAAGTTGTTACACACACCCACACACACTCTCTCTCTCTCTCTCTCTCTCTCTCTCTCTCTCTCTCTCTGTATATATATATATATATATATATATAAATTTATATATTTATATATGATCTATATATATATATATATATATATATATTACCTGTACCCAATATTTTATATTATTCGGATGTTCCCAAGGATCACACAAGACCGCTAACTACTTTGCAAGTTGGTGTTGGATTTGCATTTCTTTCGGGTGAAGATCCCATGTTCCAAAGATGTTCAATGACCACCTAAAAACAATGTTAGAACGATATATGCCCGTTTTCATTGCGAGTTGGAATCATTGATAGTAAATGTTATCAAAAGGGGTATTACCATCATCATCATCACTTCATAAATGTTAATAAGCAAACCTCGTCAAGCCATACATTAAGATCACCCAAATGCCACCTCTTCATCATCATTTTTAACCCCCACCTGGTTATATCCTTCTACTCCCATCCCCAATGTTTGAGGTTTAAAGGTCTCACAGTTATGATAAGATCCTTCAGGTGAAAGATTTTTAGTAAATGAAAAACAAAATACTAAGATGACAATATTTCATACAGTTTGCTTTCCAGGTGTTTAAAATTATATCAAAACTACAAATAACGAAGTAAATATGCAAAAGACTGATTGAACAAATATCGAGAGTAATGACTTTCTTGAAGAGCTTACCGGGGGAACACTTTTAAGGCGTTGGACATCAGGACATGAAACGACAAATAAAATCGTAATAATACGAATACTCAATGCTAAGGAAATATTTCCTATGGCCTTGGGAAAAGTGAAGCCAGCTAGACTCGGACCTTTGAGCATTGAGCAATCGTCATTAGGGAAGGGGGTTCACTTGGAAGTGAGCGACTTGCCCAGATAATTTGATTGATTGATTGATTAGGAGTTTTTTGTCATCCTGACATCTAAGGTTATTGACGCCGAACCAGAGAATTTGAGTAAACAATTTGTCTTTTATACCCTACATCCTAAATAGGCCTACAACATCATCACTATAATAATGCACCAATGAACTGTCACTGCATGTCATTTCACATATTTTATTGTCACCAATCACTTCTGAAACAATATAGATTATATTAACTGATGATGCATTTTAAATATCAAACCTTAAACTAGTATAATTGATATAGCAAATAATATTATTTTCTCTAAGAGGGGCGGAGCCAAGTAGCCTGTGACAAAAGCTGACCCTAACCACACCGAGCTACGTGGCTCATGATCGAAATCAAAGGAAAACATTGAAATCAACTACTAAACCTTTAAACCTCATTACCTTCGAAATTTTGAACAAAGGCCACTTATTAATGATTGGTGACCCAATAGTTGCTATTTAAAACGATACATTATTAGCCCCTACATATAATACGTATGCTACTGTGTAATTATGTGGAGAGAGAGAGGGGGGGGGGGAAATTACTTTAGAAAATGCAAACGAGGGATATTTCCGTGTTATGAATATTAATATAAATAGTCAGTTCCAATATTTTCAAGGATAGGACAATTCAAATAGAAAGTTGATAAAATCTTTTGATGAATTAGTTTCGAAATAATATCAGATTACATTTCTTAAAAGAATTAAAAAGTTCTTTTTCTTCATCACATTTCTTTGAGTGATAACGTAATTTCCCTCCTCCTCACATTCGAACCATCCTATCGATGTCTCTGTTGTTTAACGTCGTCCACCTTTCAGTGCAAGAGGGGTATGATCTCTCGAAGTCAGGTCTGGCCAGGCGACACCGATTTTGTTGTTGGGTGTACGTTTGTTTTGACAGTGAAAAAATAACACAAAGATTTGCATCTACTATCGTTTCCAGAGGCCGTTTAATAGTGTTTTTCCCAAATATATAACAAACCGGCTTATGAATTTCCATGAAACTACAGCAATGAATGTTTCAAACATTGGCCTAATTTTTGGTGGTACGATGAATTGACAGATGTGCTTAATTAACCCACTTACTCTTAGAAAAAAGAGGAACTTCTTCCCTTCCTTCAGAGCGTTTCGAAGAAGTGTTACTTAATCACGTAACTGTGACGCAGAGGTTCCCCCAACCCTCCTTCGGTGTTTACACCTATGGCTATCCTAGTACTCCTCCCCCCCCCCCCTACCTTCTTGCCTTCTTTCCTTCATTCCCACTGTTATTAGGCTACCGAGTAAATCCCTGTTAGGAAAGACTGTGTACTGCACATATAAAATGAGCCGGAAGAGCAATAAAATGTTTTATGGTGGTAGATAATGATTAGATGGTTAACACAAATTATCAAACATAATAGAAGAGGTTTAAAACAGGGGTGTGGAATCGCACTGAGAGATATTCTACTCGGACTCCTACAAATTTTAGATTTGCGACTAAAAAATAAAATAAAATAAAAAGATAAAATAAAAACATTAGTAGAAATAGAACAAAAATTTTCCTTGAGAGTGATGATTGAGAGTGATGATGAGTAAAATGTACAAGTGTCAATTTCTTGTTTTTTTTTTTTTTCATCCCTCATAAATCTATGGTTTCCAGCAATTGGTGATAACATTATTTTGGAAAAGCAAAGCTAATGAATACTTTGATACGAGTATATCAGCTTGGCATGTAGACAATGTCAATGGATTTCTCAAAGTAAGGTTGATTGGTTCATTAATTGAAGTCTGGTATAATTCCAGTGACAAAGTCGCAATGATATTTGTCACATACCTTTTAAGTGAGAAAAATAGGTACCGGTACTTATAACGTAAATAAATATGTAAAACTATAGGTTGAAATATAATAAATCTTATGTATGTATGAACACACACACATATTATATATATATATATATATATATATATATATATATATATATATATATATATATATATATATATATATAAATATATATGATTTCAAAATTTATGAAATGGCCGATGTCAATGCCCTTATATGAAACATCTTTTAGAAGTCTACCTTCTAAGGAATTCAAGCTACTCTCTCTGGTGAAATTGATATGATAAATTATATCAAACAATGCTCTCTGTCATTTTCTTCCTGGCAATTGATGTATCGAGTAACCTGTGTTGTATGGAAGAATGAGTCCTACGGCTTAACCTAAAGAAAACTATATTTCTATTGCTTTACCAACACTCGCTTGAAGTGCGAAGTGTAGGGTTAGCATGGCTTCTTTCGTCTCCTGTCATAAGTCTCATTCTTGATCTTCAATGTAAGTGAGTGGGTAAGATATAAAACGTTGGTCTTGTGTTTAGGTAAAGTCTAAAGTCACGAATCACATTACCAGGTATGCTGAACTTTTACTGACAAAGAATTTCGTATTGCTTGGGGTAGGTCATATGACAATTATCTATGGAGTTAAACAGGCGTTTAACAATTCGGGGGATGGGAGGTACAGGGGAAGAAACGTTATAACAACGTCACTGAGGGACGTCATCACTTTTGCGAATGTGTGGGTGGCTAAGACTGGCTTTAGCCTCATTTTCTCAAGTAAAAAAGTTAATGAAACATAATTGGCAAGGCACAGTATTTCCAAAAATTAGGCCATTGTATGAAGCGCTCCCTGCTTTGATATCATAGAAATCGATCAGTTACATTAGGAGTTATTTAAAAAAAAAAACACTATTACACGGCCTCTGGAAACGATAGTAGGTGGCTATGCATAAAAGATACCTTTCAAACTTGGGTTTGCGTGTATATATATATATATATATATATATATATATATATATATATATATATGTATATATGTGTATATATATATGTATATATATATATATATATATATATATATATATATATATATGTATGTGTATATATATATATACACACATATATATATACACATATATATAAATCGCTTGTTTTCTATTCCATTATTCCCTCTCCTAACTGTGCTAGTTTTCCTGTTGGACCCCTTGGCCTTGTAGCATTTTGCTGCTCAAACCAGAGTTGAAGGTTGGATAATAAATAATAAATAATAAATAATAAATAATAAATAATAAATAATAAATAATAAATAATAAATAATAATGAATAATGATAAATAAATAAATAATTATAATAATTATACTACTACTACTACTACTACTACTACTACTACTACTACTACTACTAATAATAATAATAATAATAAGTCCAACCAAAATAAGATAATGAAGAAAAAGGAAGCAAGAGTAGTCCAAGACATGAATCAACCTAGGGAAAATAGGATAGCTTGGAAAACTGAAAATGAAGAAGCTAAAAGAGCAGTAGCACAGGCAAAAGCAATTGCAATGGATAAGCTCTATGGGAACTTTGAAGACAGCTAAGGGTCAAAAGCGAATACATAACATAGCAAAAAGCAGAGATAAATCATCAAAGGATCTATCACATATCAGATAGATCAAAGACAAAAACGGAAGAGTTATCAAAAGAGGAAAGCATTATAGCAAGATGGAAGGAGTGCTTTGCAGAGTTACTAAATAAAGAAAATCCCAGACCAATAATAAGAGATGGAAACCCCCATGAAAGAATAGTCCAGAATATAAGAAGAGAAGAGGCTAAGAAGGTACTGGATAAAATGAAGAAGGGGAAAGTAGTGGGACCTGATGGAATACCAGCTGAAGAGTGGAAGTGTTTCGTAGAGGAACGAATAAATATCAGGTGGGATTTAATGTCTAAGATATATCTCTAAGAAAGAATGCCAGACATATGGAGAAATAGCCAAATGAGCCCGATCTACAGAGGGAATGGTGATGTGCAGGAGTGTGGGAACTACAGAGGAACCAACCTATTATCACTTATAAGAGGATTATAGAAGGATAACTGAGAATGGAAACCACAGTTTCTGAAGAACAATTTGATTTTATGCCAGGAAAGAGCACAGTTGATGCAATATTTGCACTAAGGCCCAGTAGAGAAATATAAAGAAACAGAGAAAACTACATCTGGTGTTTATTGATTTGGAAAGTGTATGAAAGGGTACCTAGGGAGGAAGGGTGGAGGTGCTTGAGAAAGAAAAGTGTTTCTGAAAAATATGTCAGAATAATGAAAAATATGTATACAGAGGCCACCACACAAGTAAGAAGTTTAAGGTGAAAGCTGGCTTCCATCAGGGTTCAGCTCTTAGTCCCTATGTATTTGATATTGTGATGGATGCTATAACATCGGAAGTTAGAGGTGCCTTGGTGTGCAATGTTTGCTGATAACATTATGCTAACTGATCTAACAAAGAAAAGGTGTCCATCTCAAGCTACAAAGATGGAAAAGAAAACTTGAGAGTAGAGGCTTAAAAATTAGCAGAACATAAACAGAATATACGTAGACAGGTGGCGAGGAATGTCAGGGAACAGTGAAATTTGGCCAAGAAGACATAAAAGGGGTTGGCTCCTTCAAATATGTTGGTTTTGTTATGAGCGAAAATGAAAACCTTGATGCAGAAGTCAGTCATAGAATTCAGTGTGCATGGATGAATAGGAGAAAGTCATCAGGGATACTTTGTGATAGGTGGATCAGTGCAAAGGTTAAAGCACAGTCTTATCAAAGCGTTGTTAGACTAGCCTTTCTCTATGGGGCAGAGACTTGGCCCAAAAAAAAAAAAAAAAAAAAAAAAAAAAAAAAAAAAAAAAAAAAAAAAAAAAAAAAAAGAGAGAGAGAGAGAGAGAGAGAGAGAGAGAGAGAGAGAAGAGAGAGAGAGAGAGAGAGAGAGAGAGAGAGAGAGAGAGAGAGAGAGAGAAAGAGAGAGGGAAATGGAATGGATCGAGATGAGAAGGCTGATGTGGATGTTTGGTGTCACAAAAAAGATGAGATCTGGAATGAATTGATCTGGGGAACAGTCAAAGTATTAGAGGTTTAAATAAAAGCTTAGGAAAGAAGACTGAAATGGTTTGGTCACGTCATGAGAGAAAATTAACAAGTATCTAAAAGCGTTATGAACATGAAAGAGGGGAAGGCCAAAGTTCAGGTGGAAAAGCAACTTATTGAATGACATGGAGGAAAAGGGTATATGAGAATAAGATGTACATGACAGAGGAAGATGGAGAAGGCTGACTGGAAACAGCTACCCCATATAGGTGAAGGCAAATAAAAAAAGAAGATTAAGTCCAACCAAGGGCTGAAAAGGAATTAGTCAAGAGCAAAGAGAACAAGCAAGAAAATAAGTAAACTCTGAATACGTTTCCCTAAAAGTTTTTTTCCCCTTAGTTGGAGGTCTGCAGGATGTGAGAGGGTAGGTGACTAGGTGAGACAGGACCTCTTCACCTGGACCACACAGAAAAAACGCCCGAAGATAAAGATACAAATTTATTAGAAAGGATGACGGGCAATATACTTTTTTAAAAAGAGAACCGGGTGCTAAAATGCAAATTCATAAATAGTATACTATTTGGTACCGAGTCTGGTAAATAAAAGGAATTGGACACTTCTTTAGATAGAAGTCGACTCGATGTCAAAATACAACTTGAACTACTATACATGACCCAAACCGCCAACTCATCATCAGTACTGTTGATGGATGATCTTAATTAATGTGAAAGATTTCTGCTAATTTCACAGTGATTTTATACATGTCTACTATCGTGAACCATATCTCTAATTGACGCAGCGAGGTCTCGTGGAATAAAACTTGTTAAAATCAGTTAAACACTCGGCAAGTGCAACGATGCATTAGAGAAAACATGTTATGTATTAACGATATACTCTATACATAAACCAGGCGTGACTTCATTCACAGGATGATAAAAAAAAAGGAATTCGATAAGATCGATATTAAAGAGAACAGGTGACGTAAATATCGCATCACCTGCTGACGTCAAGTCTAAAGGTGACTTGCAATTTTCATTTATCAATTGCATTACAGATCCTTTCAATTGGCCGCTGTTCTGCCGGCATTAAAAAAGCTTTTAAAAGACATGAACTCTGGCGCACGTCTGTCCTTTTTTTTCTGTTGCTAATTAAGGGCAACATGCGACTTAATGAGAAAAATTAGCTGGCTTTTGGCTAATCACGTAAACGGGATAATGTCTTCAATGTTAAAAATCTTTACATGATTAATAGCACGTTGAGAGAGAGAGAGAGAGAGAGAGAGAGAGAGAGAGAGAGAGAGAGAGAGAGAGAGAGAGAGAGAGAGAGAGACCATAGTTTCAAAATTAGGTAAATTAAACTCAACTAACCTGAAATATGGGGATCATCAAGAAATTTGAAAAAATGCAAATAGTTTAAAAGTTAGGCTATATCTCAAACTTGAACTTTGTATACGAATATAATCAGAGTGTAACTCCTTATAATGGAAAGTTTCTAGTTTAATATTTTCTTTTTACGGTATATCCAGTAATAAAAAGCCAGATTCGACATAAAAATCATACGCTATAATACTATTGCTTTTTTATCTCTCGCTCTCTTCCCCACTAATAATGGGAAAATCTGTTTAAGTTTGCCATTGCATATTTCACTTAGTTGAATTTTTTGTTCCATTGTTAGATTTAACTGCTTGTATATAAGGTCGTTATCTTGTTAAATAAAGTTACTTATATTCATTTCGCCTCGCCTCTGTTAGTACCAGACAACTACCTTGCGACCACTTAGTAGAGAAATGCGGAGATACATCGACAACTAAAGAAAAAATAGGCACCAAACGGAGAAGCTAGAAAAGATCAATGACGTTGCCTTGAGCAGATATCAAAGAGTAACCTTAAATGAATGACAGTTTTGACAGTTTTATCCAGTGAATAATGTTCTGGTAAATGAAATAATAAACACATAGGGAAAACAATATAAATATTACGGGTATGAAAGGCACACCGTTATATGGTATATCAGCGAGAAAGCCTTGTCTGTCGGTCTGTACGTGAAGCCACGAAAACTCCCAGAATAGTATTTCCTGAATTATGAGCCAAAAACTGATGCAGGAGAGGTCAGCATAGTATTCACACTTTATTCATATTATGTTCAAAGGAACGAATGTGGTACTTATAATTCAGTATTGTAAATACAGATTGGAACACAACAGTCTCTAAAGGTTGAAAGCCACTTACGAATGATAAGAGGCATGGGGCAATGACGCTGCCATAGCTAGCAGGACAAATGCCCTAGATATATGATCAGTGCCCAAGCCCTTATCCACCCAAGCTAAGACTAGGTAGGGGCAGGCAATGGCTGCTGATGACTCAGAAGGCAGACATATAAGCTCCCCAAAATCCCCATCTTCATCCACAAGGATAGTGACGTTCCAGACATTAGAAGAAACTATAGAGCCTGAGTGCAACTTGAACCCCAGTCCGGCAGATCACCAGGCAGGGACGTTTCCAATATTTTTATTATTATTATTATTATTATTATTATTATTATTATTACTTGCTAAGCTACAACCCTAGTTGGAAAAGCAGGATGCTATAAGCCCAGGGGCTCCAACAGGAAAAATAGCCCACTGAAGAAAGGAAACAAGGAAAAATGAAATATCTTAAGAACAGTAACAACATTAAAATAAAGATTTCCTTGATAAACTATAAAAACTTTAACAAAACAAGAGGAAGAGAAATAAGATAGAATAGTGTGCTCGACTGTACCTTAAAGCAAGAGAACTCTAACCCAAGACAGTGGAAGACTATGGTACAGAAGCTATGGCACTACCCAAAACTAGAGAACAATGGTGTACCAACCGTGTGTCACACGATCGTACATAGTAACGACATTTCATTTTGTGTATATATTATGCTTGTATCTTCGCTCTTCCCTCGCACTAAAAAGAACCTGAATAAACATGCCTGTTTTTCTCACCGTTAACTGTTAACCGACGCAGTGTCGGTTTTGAACAGGAAATTTCCTGTTGCATTGAGCTTTTGTATATAAAGGAGAGTGTTCTATAATAAACAGACTCAGTTGCTTTCATCCTGTCTTTGAGTCACAACCTTCTCTCGGCCCATCACATTGGTGACCCCGGAAGTCGACTCGCTCCTCCCGCCTTCCACACCTCCTCGCCCCTTCGTCATTGGTACTATGGTGGACTCTACGGAAGTTAATGCTGCGGCTCCCCCATTGAAACTTTTGTCATTCGCCAGCGGAGGGGCGTTTGCTCAGTTTCAGCGCGCAAAAGTCCAGTTTCGCATCAGGGGCGTGACTCGCTCAACCACCAAAGCAGATTATGTTCTCACAGCAATACCCGAGGACACCTTCCCAGAAATATCCGACTGGCTTTATGAACAAGGAGACACCCCAATACTGTATGACGCCCTCAAAACATACCTTCTGCAGCAGTACTCGCCGTCGCCAGCCGCCCGTATAGCAAAGCTTTTTCAGCTCTCGCAACAACCTTTGGGGGACCAAAGGGCTTCGCTCGCCCTCAGGGAAATAACCAGTATTGCTCGCCTGCAGCCTGCCGAAGATGGCTCTCCTCGTGAGGTGAACCTACTTCGTGCCCTTTGTATACGCCGTTTACCCGGACCTGTACGTGCTGCCATACCCGATGTCGATAGTTTACCCATAAAGGACTTGATGACCAAAGCAGACGCCCTTATGGACAGCCATTTCAAGACCTCCATCAACTCTTCCACTCCTTAAAAAGAGGACGCCTATTCAACGTCAACCGAAGCTGACGTGAATGCCGTAGCACCAACCAACGACTTCTACAGCCACTTACTACTTCCCATCCGCCGCAGTTTTGCTACTACCACTTCAGATTCGGGACAACCATGAAGAAATGTGCCAAGGATTGAAAGTTGCCAAAAAACGTGTAAGTAGGCCATCACTCGTGGCAGTGGCCTCCCATGTTTCTAATCTTTTCTTTTTACATGATGCAGGGACGGGCGTGCGATTTTTTGGTAGACACGGGTGCTTGTCGTTCTCTTTTGCCAAGGGAACTCTTCAGGACAAGACGTAGTCTATCTACGTCTGCCGACGTCCGCTTGGTAGCTGCCAACGGATCTGCGATACACACCTACGGTTACGAGAACCTCACATTATCATTTGGAAACAGTAAATTTAATTGGAAGTTTCTCATTGCTGACGTCACATTGCCAATCCTCGGTGCGGATTTCCTCTCTCATTTCCACCTTCTGGTTGATGTCGCCCACCGACGATTGGTCAATGCAGACTCGTACTTGTCGACACCTCTTCAACCCACCCCCTCCAACCTTGCTCTCCACAACAGCGCACCCATGGATGCCTATGCCCACCTCCTCACATCGTACCCGGAAGTTTTCCGTCCAGAACTTCGCCAAACTCCCATGGCTCCTGCTAAGCACGGTATTTATCACCATATCAAGATGACGGGACCCCCAGTCTTTGCAAATTTCAGACGTCTGGCACCGGAACGACTGGCAGCCGCCAAACAGACTTTCGCCAAAATGGAGGAAATGGGCCTTTGCCAATAGGCCTCCAGCCCATGGCTCTCTCCGTCCGTGAGGGGATTACAGGCGCCTGAACATGCAAACAGAACCGGATCACTACACCCTCCCAAACATCGCCGACATGACCTCCTACCTGCACAGAGCGAAGGTTTTCTCTACGCTCGACCTCCTGTAGGGATATTATCAGGTGCTTATGAACCCAGAAGACATCCCCAAGACCGCCATCACCACTCCGTTTGGTACATACACCTTCAATTACTCCTGTTTTGTCCTTCGTAATGCTGGGGCCACATTTCAACATCTCATGGATGGTAAGGGACCTCCCTTTTGTGTATGTTATGTGGACGACATACTTGCGTTCTCCTCCTCAAAAGAGGAACACCTCCGTCACCAGCACATCGTGCTCGACCGCCTGCAACAAAATGGCCTTGTAGTCCGGTACGACAAGTGTACCTTTGGCGCCAATGAAGTGTCGTTCTTAGGGCACCGCATCACTCCTGAAGGAGTCCATCCCCTCCCTGAGAAGGTAGCAGCCGTTCAGGACTTCCCTGCGCCCTCGACCATCAAAGCTCTGCAGGAATTCTTGGGCATGATCAACTATTATCACCGTTTTCTGCCAGTCATTGCCGCCACTCTTGCTCCCCTCTACGCCTCCCTCAAGGGCAAGCCAAAAGACCTGAAGTGGTGTCCCCTTCAAGAAGCGGCCTCCTGCAATGCAAAGAAGGCCCTATCAACCGCTGCGGCTCTCACTTTTCCTATCCCACATGCCCCTCTCCTTCTCTCCACTGATGCCAGCGACGTCGCTATTGGTACAGTACTCGAGCAGGTGGTCAATGGCTCGCCCCGCCCATTGGCTTTCTTCAGCAGAAAACTGTCCAAGGCAGAATCGGGTTATTCTACCTTCGATCGCGAATTGCTGGCGGTGCACTTGGCTGTCCGTCACTTTCGCCATTTCTTAGAAGGTACACCCTTCATCATTTGCACAGACCACATGCCTCTGGTGTATGCCTTCACTCGACAGTCTGACGCCTGGTCCGCCCGTCAACACCAACATCTCTCCGCCGTGGCTGAATACAATTGCACCCTTCAATACGTCCCTGGGAAAATGAGTCCTGTTGCCGATGCCCTGTCAAGAAACACGTTGGCTGCCATTCAACTGGGATTGGATTACAATGCCTTGGCTGAAGCTCAACGACAGGATCCAGAGTATCAAGCATGTAGGACATCCTGCATGTCCCTCCGTTGGGAAGACTTCCCCCTCGAAGACTCCAACACCACCCTCCTCTGTGACATCAGTACTGGTAGACCGCGACCTTGGATTCCTGCTCCCATGCGCCAGCAGTTGTTTGATTTCTTTCACGGCCTTTCACATCCCTCGTGCCGTTTTACTGCACAGCTGCTGAAGTTGAAGTTCATTTGGCCCGGCATTTCTAAGGATGCTAAGGATTGGGTACGCGCCTGTACTTCTTGCCAAACTTCCAAAGTACATCGAGACACAGATTCAGGAGTGGGAACCTTTCCTCAACCTCAGCATCGTTTCGCACACATTCATGTCGACGTTGTAGGCCCCCTATCCACATCACAAGGATATTGTTACCTGTTTACCGTCATCGACCGCTCCACTCGTTGGCCTGAAACCATTCCCATGGAAACTGCAACGTCCGCCTCATGGACATCTGCCTTATTCTCAGGATGGATTGCAAGATTTGTTATCCCTGAGCATATTACTTCTTTCATCTCTCAATTGTGGACATCATTAGCGAATCTCCTGGGCATCACCCTACATCAGACAAGTGCCTACAACCCCGCTGCCAATGGAATGGTTGAACGTTTTCATGACACCCTCAAAGCAGCTTTGATGTCCCGCTGCAAGGATTCCAACTGGTTTACTCAGCTTCCCTGGGTCCTCCTGGGACTAAGAACCACTCCTAAAGACGCCATCGACGTCTCGGCAGCTGAAATGGTGCATGGCGACCCAATGGTCATCCCTGCCGAATTTTTTCCATCTACAACCTCATCCGACGATCTCCAGCGCATACGTCACGTCGTTACTCCATGCCGCCAGACTCACAAGCCCCCAACGAAGCATCACATACCGACAGACTTGCACTCTGCAACGCACGTCTTCCTGCGCAACGACACTAGCAAGCCACCGCTAACGCCCCCTTACACGGGCCCTTTCCTTGTGATCCGACGCAGTCCGAAAGCATTCCTACTAAACATTCGTGGCAAAGAAGACTGGGTCTCCATTGATCGTCTAAAACCTGCTTATCTCCTGCCCGATGACCCGCCTACAGTTTGCCTCTCTAGATCAGGGCGCCCTATTTAACATGTACAGTGTCATTTTTAGGGGGGGGGGAGCCATGTACAAACCTTGTGTTACACGATCGTACATAGTAAAAACATTTCATTTTGTGTATATATTATGCTTGTATCTTCGCTCTTCCCTCGCACTAAAAAGAACCTGAATAAACATTCCGGTTTTTCTCACCGTTAACTGTTAACCGACGCGGTGTCAGTTTTGAACAGGAAATTTCCTGTTGCATTGAGCTTTTGTATATAAAGGAGTGTGTTCAGTAATAAACAGACTCAGTTGCTTTCATCCTGTCTTTGAGTCACAAACTTCTCTTGGGCCATCACAATGGTTTGATTTTGGAATGCCCTTCTCCTAGAACTGCTTACCATAGCTAAAGTGTCTACCCTTACCAAGAGGAAAGTAGTCACTAAATAATTGCAATGCAGTAGTTAACCTTGGGTGAAGAAGAATTGTTTGATAATCACAGTGTTGTCAGTTGTATGAGGACAGAGTGGAATCTGTAAAGAATAGGCCAGAGTATTCGGTGTATGTGTAGGTAAAGGGAAAATTAACCATAACCAAAAAGAAGGATCCAATGTAGTACTGTCTGGCCATTCAAAGGACCCCATAACTCTCTAGCAGTAGTATTTCAACGGGTGGCTGGTCCCCTGGCCAACCTACTACCGCCAATATGCCAATATATACAATCCTTGATAAACCAGCTGCAGTTAAAGTTTAGGCAAAAGCATAAACCTAAAGCAATAACAAGGCTTAATTGAAAATTGTCCGAATAAGATTTCCTCAACACAGATGAGGCCAATAGTTCTCGAACCTTTTTGGCAACAACTGAACATATATGCAAAGGTTTGATTTTTATCCTAGAGGTAAAGTGCCAGAACTCTGAAATGTATGGTAAGTATGATTTTTTTTTATAAGTATGTCAAAGCTTCCCTTTGAAAAAAAGCTCTTTAAATTATACCAAATGCATAGGATGGCAGGACAAATTGAATAGGTTCTCCCACCCGTTTAGAACATCTTCCTGAAAATACACGGGGATCTAATCTACGTAAGAAAAGTGGTGATGATATTCATTGTTTAAATGATAAAAAAAAAATAGCCTCTTGAAGAGCAGAAGGATAAAGTTTCAAGAATCATAATAAAAAAAAAAATCTACATTCCATTAGCAAATGGTTGATGAAGAAATCAAATAGTTTTTATCTAAAGTTCACAACTGCAACACAATACTGAATCAATACACTTGTGCTCTTTGTTAGGTGCAATTTTACCAATAGTAGTTCCAACAGGATCATTTTCTTCATCTGAGCACCCGGTATCTAAATTACAACAATAGGCCCATGCAATGGTTTTCTTGGCAGTGAGGGTTTCATTATACCCAACAGCTTGACCAGCTATGCTAAAAACACTTTCAGCTGAAGCAGGCAGCTAGGGCAAATTCTGAATTGGAAACACTACATTGATAACCAAATATATGGAGGTGTACGTTCACAGAGTTACCTATTCAATTTGCTCAATAGTCTTCATGCTTAAGGTTTGGAATGCTGATTTACTTAAAGAATTCTCATATAGTAGTGAGATATAAACTCCAAATCATAACTCCAAAAGTCTTTTTGTTTCCTCTGTCTGCACACAAACCTGGCCTTACATTCCGAACGTATATGAGATTGAACTTTCCAGTGTCATTTGCATTCATGACCTAGACTTTGCTAGGCTTTTTTTTTTTGTGTGTGTGTGTTAAGTATTAAGGTGTGATCTAATGGCACCTTTGCCTTCCAAGAGGGGCAGAAAGGTGTGTAATCTTCAGAGGAAGACCGAGATCCTGGACAAGCTTGTTCATGGGTTGTCTTGTGTACATGTTTGCACTTAGTTAGACTTTACCAAACTCACACCCAACAACAATTACCAGCTTTGCAAAAATGAAAAATGAAAAATTGGAACTACACCTGAGACAAACAGTAGGCAACAATAGAATTGCAAAGGTGGAGTAAAAGATTATGTATCAATCTAAGTTTCAGAGAGGTTTATCAAAAAACCCTTATTTGGTGTTGATGACAGTGTATAAAGGGTGCATGGCTCATAGTAATGAACTGAAGATAGGTGCCAAGTGCATTTCTGTAAAGTCTTGCTTATTTCAAGATTTTAAAAATATTTTCATAATTGTAACATGGTCGTAATACATGATTGAATCATGGAATACCCATGAATGCAACAGAGAAAAGCATTGCAAAGATTTAGAAGCACTGGATTATCAAAACATAAGAACTTATCAGGTAACCAATACTTACACCATAAAACAATGCATGCCTACTTTTAATATAAACACATCAAGGATCGGATTGGATTTATGGATTTGGGCTATAAAGTCCAACCATAGGACCTGTGAGGCCCTTCAGAGCTCAAGTGCATCAAGGGTAAAATTATAAAGTACACCATGATTTAAAATTCAGAACAGGTTAGATACCATAATGGAAGAAAATAGGCAAGTACTGAGGTAGAGTAGAAAGGTATAAAGCAAGTGCAACTAGGGGCCAAAGGAATGCTGAAAAGGTACTTGAGTAATGCCTGCAGTGCACTAAGTAAGGTACACTGAGGGCACTACAACCTACAAGGCAAATGCCTCAAGGATATATAGCTTATACTCGAACCTATGTTGATTAAGTATGCTACATAACCAAAATAACTTCTTGGGAAGGTGGATAGGCTTCAGGTGATTTTGGTGTTACTTTACAAAAGTTTGGGTCAAAATATTTTAATATTATTAAACCATTCATAGAGAAATCCTCTATCATCAAACATAAGACCTTGGTATTGCTCTGCAGCATGTAAGGGCTCTTCCACTCATTGACAGTACCTTTCTGAACTCTTCAGAGACTGAGACAGAAAATTATGTCTCTCTCTTAATATAACAGGCATCCATCAAGGAAAGACTCCAAACAGTGGAGATATCTATATGCAATCAAGTTGGGTTTGATGATGAGGGGGAGAAAAAACGTGATTTGGTTACCTGAGAGAACCACCCCTTTGAAAATCCTCCTCCTCACTGATGTCAGCACTCTACAATAAGGCCATAAGGCATTGCTTGCAGTGACATCACTGCTCTTACCATTTTATTATTATCATTATTATTACTTGCTAAGTTACAACCCTAGTTGGAAAATCAGGATGCCATAAGCCCAGGGGCTCCAACAGGGAAAATAGCCCAGTGAGGAAAGGAAACAAGGAAAAATAAAATTTTTAAGAAGAGTAACAACATCAATATAAATATCCTATATAATCTATAAAAACTTTAATAAAACAAGAGGAAAAGAAACAAGACAGAACAGCGTGCCCGAGTGTACCCTCAAGCAAGAGAAGTCTAACCCAAGACAGTGGAAGACCATGGTACGGAGGCTATGGCACTACCCAAGACTAGAGAACAATGGTTTGATTTTGGAGTGTCCTTCTCTTAGAAGAGCTGCTTACCATAGCTAAAGAGTCTCTTCTACCCCTGACAAGAATAAAATGGCCACTGAACAATTACAGTGCAGTTACCCCTCGGGTAAAGAAGAATGGTTGGGTAATCTCAATGTTGTCAGGTGTATGAGGACAGAGGAGAATGTATAAAGAATAGGCCAGACTATTCGTTGTATGTGTGTGTAGGCAAAAGGAAAATGAACAGTAACCAGAGAGGAAGATCCAATGTAGTACTGTAGTATCTCAACAGGCACCTGGTGCCCTGGCCAACCTACTACCTTCGAGTGTGGATGGCATCAGTTAATGCTGAAGAAACCTATAGTTTAAGGTTGCAAATTCACAAAGATATAGGATATGCACGATATATTAAAAATCATGAAATTCATGAACGGCTGGATGAGATTAATGGTGACACTGGGTGCCAGCTCTTGTCTGATGAGGTGACTGTTGCAGCTGCCTATAAGCAGAGTGCACCCAACAAAGAAGACAATGATATCAATACCCTCTAAACCTGGATATGTCCCAGACAATGGAAGCGCTTCATATCATCATCAAGTTCACTGAAAGTACCAAAAGCAACAAAGAGGCATTCGAGATCTACTTTGTTTAAAGGTTTAAAGGTCGCTCATGAATGGCAGAAGCAAGGGACAGTGACATTACCCTAGCAATCAGGACAATTCCCTAGAGACTGACCATACATTATATGATCAGCGCCCAAGCCTCCTCTCCACCCAAGCTAGGACCAGGGAGGGCCAGGCAGTGGCTGCTGATGACTCAACAGATAGACCTACAGGCTCCCCC
Source organism: Palaemon carinicauda (assembly GCF_036898095.1). NCBI lineage: Eukaryota > Metazoa > Arthropoda > Malacostraca > Decapoda > Palaemonidae > Palaemon > Palaemon carinicauda. The sequence continues at coordinate 89,347,165 of NC_090745.1, forward strand.
AAACCCCCCAACCTTAGCTCACAAGGATGGTAAGGTTGAAGACACTAATGGCACTAACAAGTGTGAGCTGGACTCGAACGCCCTTCTGGCAAACACCAGACAGAGACTTTACCAATCAAAAATGGAGCAAAAATTAGAATTATTATTATTATTATTATTATTATTATTATTATTATTATTATTACATAAGCTACAACCCTAGTTAGAAAAGCAGAATGTTATAAGCCCCAGGGGTCCAACAGGGAAAATAGCCCAATGAGGAAAATAAGGAAACTAATAGAACATTAGGCCTGAGTGCAACCTCAAGCAAAAGAACTCTTACCTAAGACACGCGAAAGACCATGATACAGAGGCTATGACACTACTAAAGACAGAGAACAATGGTTTGATTTGGAGTATCCTTCTCCTAGAAAAGCTGCTTACCGTAGCTGAAGTCTCTCTATTATTATTATTATTATTATTATCATTATTATTATTATTATTACTTGCTAAGCTACAACCCTAGTGGGAAAAGCAAGATGCTATAAGCCCAGGGCTCCAAAAGGGAAAATAGCCCAGTGAGGAAAGGAGATAAGTAAAACTACATGAAGTTTAAGAACAATAACATTAAAATAAATATTTCATATATAAACTATAAAAACTTGAAAATAACAAGAGGTATAGAAACAACATAGAATAGTGTGCCCGAGTATACCTTCAAGCAAGAGAACTCTAACCCAAGACAGTGGAAGATTACACTGAAGTAGTTAACCCCTTCAGTGAAAATTTTTTTTAGGTTATCTAAGTGTCGTCAGGTGTATGAAGAAAGAGGAGAATGTGTAAAGAATAGGCCAGACTATTCGGTGTACACATAGACAAAGGAAATATGAGTCGTAACAAGAGAGGGATCCAATGTAGTACTATCTGGCTAGTCAGAGATAAGTTGGTGCCTTGGCCAACCTACTACCTACAGCACCACTGAATCGGCAGCATAAATCATACATAGTTATCAAAAAAAAAAAAACTTCACTTCGTTACTATCCCTCAACCATGACAATCTGACAACCAATATACCCATAATAAAAATCTTAAGATTAAAACAGACACTTGGTGTCCCTGGAAGTGCACTATCTGGCATCTGAAAACAAAATGGTTACCCAATGCGCAGGCAAAGGGAGGGCTTCCCCCCACCAGACAGTAGTAACTAGTGTCACCTTGGTAAATTTCAACAGGTGAAATTAGTATATACTGAAAACATATTCCTAGGAACAAACCTATTATTGGGGAGGTGCTGTGTGGTCCCTTAGAACCTTCCACTACCCTAGCCTAATGTTGGGATCTGGAACGTATGATTCCAATTGTAGGTTGCCCAGGGAAACAGCCACCCTTTGAGATATTAATGCTAAGGAGTTATTGGGTCCTTTGATTAGCCAAACAGTACTACATTGAATCCCTTTCTCTGTTTACTCCTCATTTTTCCTTTGCTTACGCATACTCCAAAAGTCTGGCCTGTTCTTTCCACATTCTCCTCTATCCTCATACACATGACAACACTCTGATTACCAAAGAATTCTTCTTCAATAAAGGGGTGAACTTCTGTACTATAATTCTTCAGTGGCTACCTTCCTCTTGGTATGGGTAGAAGAGAAGCTTTAGCTATGCTAAGCAGCTCTTCTTCAAGGAGGACACTACAAAATCAAACCATTGGTCTGTAGTCTTGGGTAGTGCCATGGTTTATATATGCAAAATTTATTTTAATGATATTACTCTTCTTAAAATAGTTTATTTTAATTGTTCATTACTTCCCTTGTAGTTTATCTATTTCCCTATTTGCTTCCTCTCTGGGTGTTTTTTCCTATTGGAGCTCACGGGCATATAGCATCCTACTTTTCAACTAGGGTTGAAGCTCAGCTAATAATAAATAATATATAAATAATAAATAATAATAAAAATAAATAGTAATAATAATAAAAATAAATAGTAATAATAATAATAATAAATAATAATAATAATAATAATAATAATAATAATAATAATTATAACAACAACAAAAACAACAACAATAATAATAATAATAATAATAATAATAATAATAATAATAATAAGAAGAAGAAAATGTGGTGGTTGGGTGCAAACAAGAAAGCACCAAGGTAGTATTGCCTCCAGTATTAGTATTGGTTCTGATGTTGCTCCGAATGTAAAAGATGGTGGTTAGGTGCAAGGAAAACATTCATGTAGTATTGTCTCTAATATAAGCACTGGTTCTTAGTGATGACGTGTTAACAATTGTCAGATGAATTTAAGCATTTGAGGTGCTGTGACAGATTTAATAGAGCCTGAATACTTGGGTCTTCCTTATACTCACCAAGTTTGTGTTTTGTGTTGACACACTGACCATGGACAAGGAAGACAATATTTCTTTGGAATTTTATTTCATATTGGATTCAATGTTCTAGTCTTTAACAAGAAATCCTTGGGGATCAAATAGTATCTCCCTCCCAAAAATAGGCTTTTCGTTCATCAAAAAGCCCTTTATTATCAATAGCCAAGCTACAACCCCAGTTGGAGAAGCATGAAGCTACAAGCTGTGGGGGAAACATCCCAGCGTGGAATGGAAATCGAGTAGTAACTAATAAACTACAGTATATATGAGAAAGAATGAAAAAAAAAATTATAATGTAATTGGAACCAGGAACAATGTTAAATACATCGGTCATATGTGAACTGTTAATCGAGTATTAGGTTAAGCACTTCAACATAAAAGCCTTTGCAGTAAATTTTAACTACTGCAGTTCTATTGATTGTACCACCAAATTAGGAAGATCATTCCACTATGTGGTCATATCTGTAATATGAATTCTACAATATTGTGTAGTAATTAACCTTAAGATGGAGACGGCAATACTATTAAAATTAACTACATACCCAGAACTACGTACAAGATGGTACAGACTGGGAAGATCTTAATGCACAGGTTGGTCAGAATTATGAAAAATCTTACGCAACAAGCACAAGGGTTTAACTGAAGGACTGTGCCAGAGAACATCCAGATCAAGGATGAGGAATTTGATAGACTGCAAATTTTTGTCAAACAAATTAGGATGAGAGTCAGCAACTGAAGACCAGATAGGAGAAAAATATTCAAAATATGATAGAATGAAATAATCAAAAATTTTCCTCAGGATAGATTGATCACAGAAAATCTTTTGTGTCTTTCTAAATATGCCATTTTTAGCAATACAAGGAGATGCAGACCAGACGTGTTTCTCAAAAGTATATTTGCAATAAAACATCATGCCTAGAGTCATATATAATTAGATACAAGTTCAGTGCCAAGATCTGGATGTTGAGGAGCTACTGTCCTTCACTTACTTATAATCAAACTTTTATTTTAGTTAGGGTTGAACTTTATCCCCTTAATTTGAACCCTAAACTAACCTCAGCTACATATCTTATAAGGGATTCAACAACCACTGTTCTACATTCAGGAAAAGGAATTGATACAAATAATGTATCATCATCTGTATTTAGGGTTATGGTGGCCTGTTAGTAACATCCTTGCCTGGTGATCGCCAGACTGGGGTTCACGTCCCACTCAAACTTCTTAGTTCCTTTGGTCAATGCAACCTCAACATCTTTTTGAGTTACGGATGGGGGGTTTGGGGGAGCCTATAGGTCTATCTGCTGGGTGGAAAGGGGGTTTGGACGCTGATCACATGTATATAATATAGTTAGTGTCTAGGACATTGTCCTGCTTGATAAGAAATGTCACTGTTCCTTGCCTCTGCCATTCATGAGCGGCCTTAAACCCTTTAAATATGCATCCAACTTGTTTTCTAGGTTAAATCATATACCTACATAGTATGAAAAGTAATGGACAGAACAACAATCTGAGAAACACCCACTATTACATTCGGACCTATAGTTCTAATAGTGCACATTAACAAATACTCTTTACAATCTACACTACAGATAAATCTGAAGGAACCAATCCATGAATAGAATAAATAAAAAAAAAATCTGAAAACTATCTCTGCCATCATAGCAAGCAAAACATGGATGGAATCATACTTCTCACTTCTCGATTTATGAAGATCTTAAGAGAAATTATTTTCATTGGTCACTGGTACCCTAAACTATATATTGTTGACCCGCTGCTATAAATATTTTGACAGTACAGTATACCCTACATCTCTCCAATTAATGGAGGACTGAATCAAATACTGTAATCACATAAAACAATATTTTACATAAAAAAGGTTAACCTCTAGCTAAGATTCTCTAATTGCTTAAATAATGGATATATAATTGGCTAAATTTAAGATAGGAACAGGAATTGATATCAGAAATAGTTCAGTAGTTGATGCCTTGAAGTGTTAATCTTTGAAATTGGCTATTTAAAGAAATATTGGATACAGGATAAAGGATGAATGTATGATACTATAACACTAACATGGATTCCCTCTAAGAAATTTTATTTTTCCCCAGGAAATTAATGGGGCAAAGCAGGAATTGAAAATATATTTACTGACAAAAAGCTAATTTTTAATGTTTAGAGATAATGGTTGTATAATGTGCATGCACTTTTCATTAGCGTTTATGCTTTTTTTTTTTTTTTTTTTTTAGTTACACAAACTTACCTATTGTTTTCGAAAACCTAAAACAATCTAAATTATTACTACCAATTTCCAGATTTTTTCATACTCAGATTGTCACACTAGAGCAGTTTTTTTTTTTTAACTTTCATTTTAGTTATCCAATGACTGAGTGCTCGTGGCGGATACAATCCTTGTGAGAGCTTCATACGGAGTATCAAAACAAGCTTAAACTACTAATTATATATTGCAAAGTAACCCATTACATTAATAAACATTATAGATTCATTTTAGGACATACAAACGTGTTCTCTTGGTCATGCATTGCAAACTTGAGATAAGGAATGTGCTAAACTTAGCAATGTTCACATTGGAAACAATGGAGGCCCTCAAGACAGGTAAAACATGATGTGCCAGGTTACAATGGAGTGAATTTAAGAGCTTGAAATTTCAATGGCTTACTGCGCTCTATACCACATAAGATGGGGGCCAAAACCTCATGTCTAGTAAGGACCCAGCATACAAGGTTACTAATATTGTGGGGGATGGCGATCACTATTGTTGCTGAACTTAGAATTGAGAAGCGAACCACCGAAGTACACATGCCCGCTATTGAGACACTGGAGGGCCGCCTGACTAAAGATCAAGTAATTGCCTGACGCAAATGACTGCACTGTGACTGGTCTGTGGTCCAAGTAAAAGGTTTGCCTGCATGTGCCTACTGCTAACCTTGAAGTGCTTGATCTCGTAAAACAGTGTAAAATGACAAATTCGGAGATAATTTGTATTTTTCCTAACTATACATACATTAGCTATTTAAAGTGGGTAATTATTTTCGGCGTAGCTGAAAGGACGAGCCATTAGAATTTTAACGAGGGTTTACTAACCCACCGCTAGTTAGTGGGGGTTAGGGAGGGTAGTTAGCTACCCTCCCCCCTCACACACCTGTGTGGTAAGCTCACTTTGCTTACAGGTAGGACTTCATGGGGGACAGGGCTGGCGGGTAAGTTTGATTAAATAGCTAAGGTTTGTATAGTTAGGAAAATACAAATTATCTCCGAATTTGTCATTTGTTCCGTAACTGGAATACAAACCACGCTATTTAAAGTGGGTGACTTAACACTTAGGAAGGGTGGAATAAGTCCCAGCCATACTGGCTTTTGGCTTTGCCCGGGGACTCATTATCTGAGTGTGTCAGCACTCAACAATAAAGAGTCCCTGCACCTCGCTCACACCTTGCTATGCAAGGGCTGCGGCCTACGTAAGCTGTGTGTGAAGGAAAAAGTGTGACTCATCCTAGGAAGTTGACCTGAAGTTCTTTATATGGAAACTTTAGGCTAGGATTCTCCCAATACCACCTCGTCAGGGTATGGGAACGCGACAGTATTAACTTAATACTAGGAACACAAGGGAACATGGTTTACCTGCAGTGGTTTGAGGTCAGCTGTGCAGAGAACCCAGGATGCTGCTTTCTCCAAGAGAGGGAAGGATGAAGAAAAGAATAAGGGCCAGACATACCTTTTCTTTCATGCAGACTAAAACCGGGTAACAATGCCCTCAACCCTCTGCTACTTGTCCATTAAGGAGCCTGAGGTTTAAACCAGCTGTTGTGCAGACACCACAAGGCCGATAGAGAACGTATCGAGCCTCCTGTGGGTCACATCTTGCAGGTAGTGGGCTGTGAAGGTCATTTGATGCTTCCGTACCCCTGCTTGTAGAACCTGCGTCACTGAGAAGTTCTTCTTGAAGGCCAGGGACATAGCTACTCCCCTGACATCATGAGCTCTAGGACGACTTGGGGACGAACTGCAGCTGTTTTCTTCAGGTATAGCCTCAGACTCCTTACTGGGCACAGTAGGAGATGGTCTGGGTCATCTGTTACGGAACGAAGACTCGAAATCTGGAAGGAGTCGAACCGAGGGTCCGGCACTCCCGGATTCTGAGTCTTAGCAATAAACTCAGGGACGAAGTTGAACGTTACCTCCCCACATCCCCTTGAATGGGCGATGTCATACGAGAGACCATGAAGTTCGCTAACTCTCTTGGCTGACGCCAAAGCTAGTAGGAACACCGTCTTCCAAGTCAGGTGGTGATCTGAAGCCTGGCGTAATGGTTCATAGGGAGGTCTCTTAAGAGACCTGAGAACTCGAACCACGTTCCATGGAGGAGGTCTCACTTCCGACTGAGGGCAGGTAAGTTCATAACTACGTATGAGTAGGGAAAGTTCTAGCAAAGAAGAAATGTCCACTCCTTTGAGCCTGAAGGCTAGACTTAAGGCTGAGCGATAGCCTTTCACTGCCGAGACTGAAAGGCGCATTTCTTCTCGCAAGTACAAGAGTTGCTGGAATAGTGGCATCGAGTGGAGAGATACCCCTTCCACGACAACAAACCACAGAAAAGTCTCCACTTTGCCTGGCAGACCCCTGCGGATGACTTTCGTAGGTGTCCAGACATCCTTTCCGCAACTTGTTGCGAAAATCCTCTCTCTGCGAGGAGATGCTGGATAGTCTCCAAGCATGAAGCCGAAGCGAAACTACGGCTTTGTGAAAGATGTTGGCGTGTGGTTGTTTGAGTAGCTCTTGTCGCGGAGGGAGTTCTCTCAGAGGCTCCGTAAGGAGTTGCAGAAGGTCCGGGAACCATTCCGCATGATGCCACAGCGGAGCTATGAGAGTCATCGAGAGGTTGACCGATAGTCTGGTCTTGTTGAGTACCCTCCTCATCACACAGAATAGGGGAAAGGCGTAAACGTCGATGTTGTCCCACCGTTGTTGGAAAGCATCTTGCCAGAGAGCCTTGGGGTCCGGGACTGGGGAGCAGTACAGCGGCAGTTTGAAGTTCAATGATGTCGCGAACAGATCCACAGTCGGGGAACCCCACAAAGTCAGGACTTTGTTGGCTACTTGACGATCCAAAGACCACTCGGTACTCACTATTTGAGACACTCTGCTCAGACTGTCGGGGAGCACATTCCTTTTGCCCGGAATGAAGCGAGCCAAAAGTGGAATCGAGTGGACTTCGGTCCATCTCAGTATCTCTACTGAAAGCTGGGATAGCTGTTCTGAAAAGGTAAGCCACTACTGTGGTGTTGTCGCTCATCACCACAGAGTGACCCGCCAGATGCTGTTGGAACTGTTGAAGGGCCAGAAAAACGGCCTTCATTTCTAGCAGATTTATATGGAGGCACTTTTCTGATTCTGACCACAGGCCTGAGGTCCTGTGGTTCAGAACGTGGGCACCCCACCCTTTCTTTGAGGCGTCCAAAAACAGCATCAAATCCAGGGGGAGGACGAGAAGATCAACTCCCTTTCGTAGGTTCTCGTCTGCCACCCACCACTGAAGGTCCGTCCGTTCCGCGAGACCCATAGGGATCAAGACGTCCGGGGAATCGTGTCCTTGACTCCACCGGGACTTGAGTCACCATTGCAGGGATCTCATTCTGAGACGACCGTTGGGAACTAGACGGACCAAGGATGAGAGATGGCCGAGGAGACGTAACCACGATTGGGCTGGGAGTTCGTCTCGTCTGAGGAAAGGACTTGCGACCTTCCTCAGCCTTGCTATCCTGTCGTCTGATGGGAAGGCTTTGTGGAGATTGGTGTCCAATATCATGCCTACATATACCAGTCTTTGGGTAGGAAGCAGAGAAGACTTCTCGAGATTTACCATGATCCCTAGATCTTGGCAAATCCCCAGAAGTTTGTCTCGGTGTCGAAGAAGGGTTGACTCCGAGTCTGCTAGGATCAGCCAGTCGTCCAGATAACGGAGGAGACGGATGCCAATCCTGTGTGCCCACAAAGATATCAGGGTGAACACTCTGGTGAAAACCTGAGGTGCTGTGGAGAGACCGAAACACAGCACCTTGAACTGGTAGATCTTGTTGTCTAGGCAGAATCTTAGGTACTTCCTTGAAGACGGATGGATTGGGAGTACGCGTCCTTCAGATCCAGTGTGCACATGAAGTCTCGCGGTCTCACTGCGAGTCTGTGTCTGCCGTCTCCATGCTGAACGGGGTCTGCTTGACAAACCTGTTCAGAGCTGAGAGGTCGATGACTGGTTCCCAGCCTCCAGACGCCTTCTTTACAAGAAAGAGTCGACTGTAGAAGCCTGGGGATCCGTCAACGACCTCCTGGAGAGCGTCCTTCTTCAACATGGTCTCGACTTCTGCTCAAAGCAAAGGGCTTGCCCTCTTGCTGATACCATGGCAAGAGAGCTTAACGACACTGGATTCGCTGTCAGGGGAGGTAGAGATGTTATGAACGGGACGCGATATCCTTGGTTGATCACGGAGATCGTCCAGGAATCGGCCCGGAGTTGCTGCCACCTGTCCTCGCAACTTTGAAGGCATCCCCCCACTGGTGGACGTGCGGGGGGACTGCCAATCCTAGCGTTTGCTGCCTTGGCCACTCCCCCTAGGATTTTTGCCTCCCCTGGAGGACTTCTTGCCTTTCCTGTCCTTGACGAGAAAGGGCTGTTTGGACACCGTTGCCTTTGCTGCTACTGCCGGCTTTGTCGTCTTTGCAGGGCAAGGCTGTTGAGGTGCTGGAGGCTTATAGGGCTTTGATGGTAAAGCCCTCTGGAGGAGGGAGTCCTGGTTGGACTTCCTCCACCTCTCAGCCGCCTGCTCTACATCTTTCGGCTCAAACAGACTACTCGCCAAAAGGGAGCTTACTGACCTCGGTGCTGGGGACCTTCGAGTTGAATCTTTCAGACACCGTATCTCGGCGTTTCAGGATAGTATTAGCCCACAAGTTCGAGACTTGGTGGGCCAGAAACTCGATGGTACGAGTGCCTGAAAGGAAAGTCTCCAAGGCCTTCCTGGTACTCTCCTTAGACAAGTCTTCGGATCATATCAGGATGCCAAGAGATCGCAGCCAGATATCCAGCCACGAAGTGGCCTGCATGGCACACTTCACTACCTTCTCCTGGCAGAGGATCTCCGAGGCCGAGAACGACACTGGCCGGTTGGAGAGTCCCCTGGAGAGCTCTTCCACCAAAGTTGTGGAGGGTAAGAGCTAAACAGGACTCCTCCATGATCTCGAAGTACCTCCTCTGGCGGACACGAGGAGGTGGGAGGAGTTTGTTTCCGGCGCTGGAACGGCTGGAGGAGGCTAGCTCAGAGAGCTGGCTCTCGACCTTATCTCTGGCACTCTTGACCCCCTGGGACCAAGGCAAAGCCGTGCTGGCTTTAGGGGGCTTCTTGGTACCAAAGACTCGGTCCAGAACCGTGTCCTTGCCCTCTCGAGGAGGAATCTCTGGATCCGAGAATCCGTTAAGGTTCCTCATCAGAGTCAGAACTTGGCAGAAGGCATACTCCGAATCTTGCGGCTCTCCTCCTGATGGACTAGCAGCAAGGTCTCCAGTCCCCAAAGGCTCTTCTTGGGGGGACTCGTGGATGTTCTCCACGGGCTTAGCTGGCTCTGGTCTGATCCTCGAAGAAGATTTCGGAATCGTCTTGGAGTCCTTTGACTCCCTCTGGGAGGGATGCAGGATTCCAACAAAGATGGTGGGGGGCTCTTCTCCACCTCCACCCGAGAGGACTTCTCACCGCGAGGTGGGGTTTCTCCCATTGGTGCGATGGGAGAACGCCTCACCTCACGTGAATCCCCTGAGGACGGAAAATCCTCGTCCACAGGGGATGGAGAGAAAGTCTGGGGAGGGGAGGGAGCCTTCCTCGACGACTTCCGAGGAGCCAGTTTCGCCCTTGGAGAAGTAACCACGTCGTCCACTCCTCTCTTCCTCTTCAGGGGGGCCGAGATAGCCGCTGATTTCAGGCCTAGTTCAGAGAAAGCGGGCTTGAAAGCCTGTGCAACCGCTCTGATCAAGTGCCCAAACCAGGGCTGCCGACTGACAGCAGCGCTGTCAGAGGCACCCTCTGGAGGGAAGGGGATCGTAAGATCCCTTGGAGTGGAAACTACAACAGGGTCTGCCTGAAAGGAAGAAGCTGTGGAAGAAATTGTTCCTAGACCTATCCGGAGATTTCTCTCCCCCCCCCCGTTGAGTGCGCTGTCCTGCGCTTACGAGGGGTGGGGAACGCGATGAGGATGACCTGACTGCGCATCGTACTGCAGGATCTCGTGTGGGAACACGCCGTGGATCGCGCTGGGCATCGCGCTCGCGCGATAGGCCATTGCCTAGCTCGGAGGGCGATTGCTCACGCGCGAGCGTGGGCGAGCGATGGCGCACAGGCAAGCGATGGCGCACAGGCAAGCGATGGCGCCCAGGCAAGCGATGGCACGTAGGCGAGGGTGCGCGTTGGCGCGTGGGAGAGGGCGCGCGTTGGTGCGTGGGAGAGGGCACGCGTTGGCACGTGGGCGAACGATGGTGCGTAGGAGAAGGAGCTCGTGGGCGCTCATGCGACAGGGCGCGTGGGCGCGTAGGCGTCAGGGCAGGTGAGATCCGGTGGCGCGTCGGCGATCGGTGGTGTGGAGGAGAGCGCTGGCGAGCAGGGGAGGATGAAGACTTCCCTCTGGAGCCCTGATCCGAAGATCAAGGGCGAGCAGGCAAGCGTTGGCGAGCAGGAGAGCGCTGGCGAGCAGGAGAGCGCTGACGATCAGGAGAGCGCTGACAAGCAGGAGACCGAAGGCGTCCATGGTGTGCATCAGGCTGAGGGCGCACAGAGGTCCACTGGCAAGCAAGAGATCGTGGGCGTGTAGTCTATGGAACTGCCGGGCGAGCAGGAGATCGTGGGCGTGCAGGAGATCGTGGGCGTGCAGGAGAGCGCTGGCGAGATGAGACTGCAACAGGAGGGCGTTTGCGTGCAGTAGCGCGCTGGCGCACAGGCGAACGTTGGAGCACAGGAAAAACCTGGCGCTTAAGGGACTTACACACAATGTGTGAAAGACCCTTTTGCCCCGAAGGGACCGGTGCCCGTTGGAAAACGGGATGCGTGGGCGCCCACAGCGCATCTGCATCCAGGAAGGGTGAGGGCAGGTCAGCAGGTCTGGCAGGAGAAATAATTAAATCCTCCCCCGGGGGAGGAGGAGGAGCTGCCTCGCTATGGGAGGCTACTCCCTCTCCCAAACCTCGAGATCGGTCAACAGTACGGCCTACGCTACCACTCGATGGCCTCTCGCGAGAAGCCGACTGAGTGGGAGCTTCGGAGGAGGTTTGGACCACGGAAGAAGAGTCCTTAGGATTTTCCTTTTTCAAAGAAACCTTTGAAGGAGAAATATCCCGTTTGGACTTCTTCTTCCGGTGCCGGGAAAATCTCTCCCACTGGGAGGTAGACCACTCACTACATTCAATACATACGTTACCACTATCACACCGTTGACCCCTACTATAAGGGCATAGGGTGTGTGGATCCGTGTCCATTGACGACATGAAGGTCCCACAAGGGCGTTCAGGTAACCCAGGGCACTTCCGCATTGTAGAGGCCAACTTCACAACACTCTAGAAAAGAAAAAGCAAAAAGCATAGATTAAATGGCGGACACGTCTGACTAGTACCCAAGCCGATAGCAAAGTGGGCTTACCACACAGGTGTGTGAGGGGGGAGGGTAGCTAACTACCCTCCCTAACTAGCGGTGGGGTAGTAAACCCTCGTTAAAATTCTAATGGCTCGTCTTTTCAGCTACGCCGAAAGTAATTACCCACTATAAATAGCGTGGTTTGTATTCCAGTAACGGAAGAAAGCAAAATAATTACAGACAAATCTTAGTGTCTGCAGTACATTTGCCATTTGTGTGGATGGGACTTTAAGGGGGGAAGCTACGGGCTTTACCCCTTGACCCCTACTTGAACTTACAATTAGGTAATGACCTGGCATACTAGGGTAGGATAGCTTTGGTGAGTAAGGTCAGGTTTGAAAACATTGCTGTATTATTGGAAACTGGTAGACATCTATGGTAGGTTAAGTTGGGAATCATGGGAGTGGTGGTCCCCAAATCTAGTCCAGAGTAATAGGTTAAGTTGGTTTAGATTACAATCTAGTAATTTTGGTGAACAATGGACCTAAGATACAAGGTTGGATTAGAACAACCAAATATTTTCCTTCCTGCACCTTTGTGTTTTATATGTAATTGAGATTTATGTATGTCTGGCATTTGTAACTAGTTTAATAATCTCATTTTTGGATTCTTTCTCCACTAAACCCGATTTCCCAATCAGATCTGAAATAATTATAATGGGTTGGTTTACATAAAAACCTTTTGTTTGCACCATCAATAAAGGATAAAAAGGCCAAAAATCAAATTCAAGGTAAGCAGTTTGAAATATATATGCTTAATATATTTTGTGATAAATATGCTGTATTATCAAACCGGCTCACCACTGCGCCCCCACCCTCGACCCTTTACCGTTTGTCTTGGAAAGAGACAAAGCCTATCATCATAACTCTAAATATACTAATCAAAGATAGAAATAATGGCTAGAATAATTGAAAACACATAAAAACTTTTAAAAACTCCCTTTTCAACTCCTAAGTACAATCCCGACCGAATATCAAAATTTATCCTAAAGCAGTGGCTGTTAAATTCTAGTACAAATAACCATAATTCACGAGAATCACATCACAGGTATTTATTTGTAAGAGAAATTTGGAGGAACTGGTTCCAATCAACTTTCTATCCTTGGTGAAGAAGGATAGAAGTAAGGTGATACATTAGGTTTTGAATTTATGGATTTATGATATTGGGGCCAGCGGGGTCATTCTTTACCAAGATGGTACTAGGTGCTACAAAAAGATGAAGAAAGCAAGTGGGAATTGGGGAAACGTAGAAAGCTATAAATTGGGTGTATCTACGGGAAATAATGAGGAAATAAAATAAGTACCGGTAAATCAAATCTTTGTGCAAAAACTGAGAGAGAGAGAGAGAGAGAGAGAGAGAGAGAGAGAGAGAGAGAGAGAGAGAGAGAGAGAGAGAGAGAGAGAGAGAGAGAGAGAGAGAGAGAGTAAAATAATGCAATGAGGTGAGTTGCACTGATTGATGATGATGTGTCATAAATATGATGTTGTTTATTACATGACTAAATATTACCACCGAAGCATTGTCAGTGAAGGGCCCGCTAGGCCTATTCAGACGTTTAATGTCCCTTCAATTGTTGCATCCTTATCCACTAAGACAAATTGGCAACATTAATTTTATGCCATGGTGAAGCTTTCACCCTCATCTTTAGTAAATTTGGAGAGGGAGACCCAAGAAGAGGGTGGGACAGGAGGAGGGGATGCCAGAGGAGGGAGGAAGGGAGACAGACACAGAAGAGAGATTCAGGAGGATAGAAAATCATGAGGAGGAAGAGTCAGGAGATAGGAGCAGGAGAGAGAGAGTCTGGATGGGCAGGAAGAGGGAGAGACAGGAGGGAAGGGTAGGAGGAGGGAGAGATAGTTGGAGATAGGGAGAGGGGAAGGGAGAGGTATGAGGAGGAAGGGGTAAGAAGCAGGAGGGGAAGGAGGAGGAGAGGTAGGAAGAAGGAGGGAAAAGAGAAGGGAGAGGTAGGAGGATATAGGGGCAGGAGGAGGGAGAGTCAGAAGGAAATAAGGACACAAGGAGGAAGAGCAGGAGGAGATAGTGCCAGAAGGAGGGAGAGCCAAGAGGAGATAGGACCAGAAGGAGGAAGAGTCTTGAGATAGGAGCAGGAGGGAGAGGTAAGAGGAGATAGGGGCAAGAGGAGGGAGAGCTAGGAGGAAATATGGGCAGAAAAAGGGAGTCAGGAGGAAATAGAGGCGGGAGGAGGAAGTCAGGAGATAGGGGCAGAAGGAGGGAGAGGAAGAGGGGAAGACTTAAAAGGATTTTGGGTGTCACAAAGAGTTTTTAGTCCATCTGCAGAGATTCTATTTGCTCTTGGGTACAACAATCTGAACATTTAGAGAATTTTTATGATCTTGCCTAACTTATTCTTAAACTCATTTACCGTGTTACTGATTACTACACCCGCTGGAAGTCTGTTCCAAGTATTTGCTATTTTATATGTAAGGAAATTACCACACTGAATGGTGTATCTTATCAATTCCAGTTTATATCCGTTACCTCTGTACTGTTTTGTGCTATGCGTGAATAAATTGTTGAAATGTACATTTCTTATTCCTTTAAGAATTTCTAATATATCTATTAACTCTCCCCTTAGTCGACGAGTTTGTAGATCAAATAAGTTCAATGTTCCATCCTTAGTCTATAGCAAAATTGCCTTATTGTTGGAACTAGTTTGGTGGCCATAACTTGTATTGCTTCCAGTCTATTTATATCCATCTGAATACTAGGATACCAGAATTGGACTCTGTATTCTAGAGGCTGAGGGGGGCCCAGAAGCCGGAGGGGGTCGAGGCAGGAGGGAGAGGTAGGATGACAAGCGAGTAGTAAAGAGAGGGAGGAGGAGGGAGAAGCGAAGGAAGGAAAAACTGGAGGGAGGGGCAGAGGAAGGAGAAGCAGGAGGATGGAGAGGCAGGAGGAGGCGGGAGGAAGCAGGGAGGAGAGGCAAGAAGAAATAGGAGGGAGAAGTGAGAAGCTGGAGGAAGAAGAATGTGGGAAGGGAGACGCCGAAGGAGGGGGAAGCTGGAGGAAGGAGGGGTGAAGAAAGCTCACACGAGGAAGGAGGAAGGAGAAGCAGAGAACGGAGAAGCAGGAGGAAGGAGAGAGAAGCTGGAAGAGGAAGGAGGAAGGAGAGGCAAAAAAAGGAAGCTGGAGGGAGAGACGGAGGAAGGAGAGGAAGAAGGAGAGAGAAACTGGAGGAGGGAGAGCGGAGGAAGGAGAGGAAGAAGGAGAGAGAAACTGGAGGAGGGAGAGCGGAGGAAGGAGAGGTGGAGGAAGGAGAGGTGGAGGAAGGAGAGGTGGAGGACGGAAAGGCAGGAGGAAGGAGGAAGGAGCAAGGAGAGGCGGAGGATGGAGATGCAGAGGAAGGAGAGGCAGATGGAAGGAGAGGCAGATGGAAGGAGAGGTAGATGGAAGGACCAAGGATAGGTGGCGGAAGGAGAGGCAGGATGAAGGATCAAGGAGAGGTGAGGGAAGGAGAGGAAGGATCAAAGAGAGGTGGAGAAAGGAGAGGCAGGTGGAAGGATCAAGGAAAGGTGGAGGAAGGAGAGGCAGAAGGAAGGATCAAGGAGAGGTGGAAGAAGGAAAGGTAGGGGGAAGGATCAAGAAGAGGTGGAGTAAGGAGAAGCAGGAGGAAGGACCAAGGAGAGGCGGATAGAGGAGATGCAGAAAGAAGGACCAAGAAGAGGTGGAAGAAGGAGAGGTAGGTGGAGGGAGAGGTAGGTGGAGAGAGAGGCAAGTGAAGGGACCAAGAAGAAGCGTAGGAAGGAGAGAAGCAGGAGGAAGGACCAAGGAGAGGCAGAGGAAGGAGAGGTAGGAGGAAGGAGATGCAGGATTAAGGGGGCAAGGAAAAGTGGAGGAAGGAGTGGCAGGAGTAAAGAGGATAGAGAAGCTGGAGAAGAGAGCAGGAGGCTGGACAGGCAGGAGAAGGGAGAAGATGGAGAAAGGAGAGGCTGGAGGAAAGAGACAGAAGGGAAGGGAAGGAAGAGGCAAGAGGAAGAAGAAGCTGAAGGAAGAGGTGGAGGAAGGAGAGACAGGAAGGAGGAGAGGATGGAGGAGGGAGAAGTAGGAGGAAGATAAGGTAGGAGGAGGGAAAGGGTGAAGGAGGAAGAAGTATGACAAAGGAGAGATAGGAGGGAGAGGCAGGAGAAGGCCGAAGGAAAAGAGATGGAGGAAGGAGAGACAGGAGAAGGGAAAGGCAGGAGAAGGGAAAGGCAGAGGAAGGATAGGCAAGAAGATGGAGACGCAGGAAGAGGCGGGAGGAAGTAGAAGGGAGAAACTTGAGGCGGAAGAAAGAGGGTGAAACTTTCAGAGGAAGAAACAGGGGAAAGAGAGACGGAGGATGGAGAGGCAGGAGGAGAGCTGGAGGAGGGAGAGGTGAAAGGAGAAGCAGGAGGAGGAAGAAGCTCGAGGAGGGAGAGGCGGAAGAAGGAGAGGCAGGACGAAGGAGAAAGGAGAGACGTAGAATGGACAGGCAAGAGAAAGGAGAGAGAAACTAGAGGAGGGAGAGAAAGGAAAGGCATGAGGAGGTAGAGGCTGGAGGAGGGAGAGACGGAGGAAGGAGGGGCAGGAAGATGGAGAAACTGGATGAGGGACAGGCGGAGGAAGAGAAGGCAGAAGGATGGAGAGGCAGGAAGAATAAGAAGACCTGGAGGAAGGAGAGGCAGGAGGAGTAAGAGGACCTGGAGGAAGGAGAGGCAGGAGGAGTAAGAGGACCTGGAGGATGGAGAGGCAGAGGAAAGAGAGGCAGGAGGAAAGAGAGGCAGGAGGAGGAAGAAGCTGGAGGAGGGAGAGCTAGAAGGAAGAAGCTAGAGGAGGGCGAGGCGAAGGAAGGAGAGGTAGGAAGGAGGATCAACGGAGGCCATAGTATGGAAAGGCTAGAGGAAGGAGAGAGAAGCTGGAAGAGGGAGGAACAGGAAGAAGGAGAGGAAAGAGGAAGGAGAGGCAAGAGGAGGGAGAAGCTGGAGGAGGGAGAGACGGAGGAAGGAGAGGTAGGAAGAG
The DNA here is from genome assembly GCF_036898095.1 of Palaemon carinicauda. Lineage (NCBI taxonomy): Eukaryota > Metazoa > Arthropoda > Malacostraca > Decapoda > Palaemonidae > Palaemon > Palaemon carinicauda. Next base: position 89,364,205 of record NC_090745.1, read on the forward strand.
GGAGATGCTGGAGGAGGGTGAGGCAGAAGTAGGAGAGCCAGGAGGAAGGAGAGGCAGGAGGAGGGTGAAACTGGAGGAGGAAGAGGCAGAGGAAGGATATTCAAGAGGAGGGAGAAGCTGGAGGAAGAAGAGGCGGAGGAAGGAGGCAGGGGAAGGAGTAAATAGAGGTGGAGGACGGAGAAGCAGGAGCAAGAAGCAAGGAGAGGCGGAGGAAGGAGACGCGAAGGAAGGAGAAGCAGGTGGAAGAAGAGGCAGGTGGAAGGACCAAGGAGAGGCAGAGGAAGGAGAGGCAGGATGAAGGACCAAGAAGAGGCAGAGGAAGGAGAGGCAGGTGGAAGGACCAAGGAGAGGCGAAGGACCAAGAGGAGGCAGAGGAAGGAGAAGCAGGAGGAAGGCCCATGAAGAGGTGGAGGAACGACAGGCACGAGGAAGGACCATCAATAGGTAAAGGAATGACCAAGGAGAGGCAGAAGGAAGGACCAAGTATAGGTAGAGCAAGGAGGGGCAGGTGGAGTGAGAGGCAGGTGGAAGGACCAAGGGGAGGCGTAGGAAAGAGAGGCATGAGGAAGGAGCGGTGGAGGTTGGAGTGGCAGGAGTAAGGATAAGAGAGAAGCTGGAGGAGGAAGGAGGAGGAAGGAGAGGCAGGAGGAGGGAGAAGATGGAGGAGGGAGAAGATGGAGGAAGGAGAGGCTGGAGGAAAGAGAGACAGGAGGAAAGGGAAGGGAGACGTTGGAGGGAGAGATAACAGGAGGGAGAAGCTGGAGAAGGAAGAGGTGGATGAATGAGAGGCTGGAAGAAGGAGAGGATAGAGGAGGGAGAAGTAGGAGGAAGACGAGGTAGGTAGGAGAGGTAGGAGGATGGAGAGGCAGGTGTAGGGAGAAGCTAGAGGAGGGAGAGGCAGGTGGAGGCAGAAGCTAGAGGAGGGAGATGCAGAAGAAGGAGAGTCAGGAGACAGGAACAAGGCAAGGCAGAGGACAAAAAGGCAGGAGGAAGGAGAGAGAAGCTGGATGAGGGATCGGAAGGAGCAAGGAGAGGCAGGAGGAAGGAGCAAGGAAGGGCAGAGGTAGAAGATGCAGATGGAAGGACCAGGGAGAGGCGGAGGAAGTTGAGGCAGGAAGAAGGACCAAGGAGAGGTAGGAGGAAGGACCAAAAAGAGGAAGGAGGAAGGAGAGAGAAGCTGAAGGATGGAGAAACTGGAGGAGGGAGAGGCAGAGGAAGGAGACACAAGATGAGGTAGGAGGAAGTAGAGGGAGAAGCTAGACGAGGGAGAGGTGGAGGAGGGAGACGCAAGAGGAAGGAGCAGGGAGAGGCAGAGGACGGAAAGTCAGGAGGAAGAGGAGAGAAGCTGAAGAAGGGAGAAGAAGGAGAGAAGGGGAGGGAGAAGAAGGAGAGAAGGGGAGGGAGAAGTTGGAAGAGGAAGATGTGGAGGAATAAGACACAGGAGGAAGATCAAGGAGAGGTGGAGGACAGAGAGTCCAGTGGAAGGAGAGAGAAGCTGAAGGAGGGAAAGATGGAGAGAGAAGCTGAAGAAGGGAGAGCCGGAGGAAGGAGAGGCCGGGGGAGGAGAGAGGCAGGAGGAGGGGAGAGGCAGGAGGAAGTAGGAGGGAGAAGATGGAGAAGGGAAAAAAGGAGGAAGAAGAGACGGTGGAAGGAGAGGCAAGAAGAAAAGAAGTTGGAGGAAAGAGAGGCAGAGGAATTAGGGGCAGGAGGAAGTAACAAGGAGAGGCAGAGGATGGAGGGGCAGGAAGAAGTAACAAGGAGAGGCAGAGAATGGAAAGGCAGGAGGAAGGAGAGAGAAGCTGAAGAAGGGAGAAACTGGAAGGGGGAGAGGTAAAGGAAAGAGAGGCAGTATGAGGGAGAAGGTGGAGGAGGGATAGGTGGAGGAGGGATAGGTGGAGGAAGGAGAGGCACGAAGGAGAAAGGAGAGACGGTGGAAGGAGACCCAGGAAGAAAAGAAGTTGGAGGAAGAAGAGGCAGAGGAAGAAGCGGCAGGAGGAAGTAACAAGGAGAGGCAGAGGATGGAGAGGCAGGAGGAAGGAGAGAGAAGCTGAAGGAGGGAGAAACTGGAAGAGGGAGAGACAGAGGAGGGAGAGGCAGGAGGAAGGAGGGAGAAGCTGAAGGAGCGAGAAACTGGAAGAGGGAGAGGCAGAGGAAGGAGAGGCAGTATGAGGGAGAAGGTGGAGGAGGGATAGGTGGAGGAAGGAGAGGCACGAAGGTGGAGGAAGGAGAGGCACGAAGAAGGAGGAAGGAGAGGCACGAAGAAGGAGAAAGGAGAGGCAGAGGAAGGAGAGGCGAGATGAAGGACCAAGGAGAGGCGAGATGAAGGACCAAGGAGAGGCGGAGAAAGGAGAGGCAGGAGGAAGGATCAAGGAGAGGCAGAGGTAATAGAGGCAGGAGGAAGGACCAAGAAGAGGTGGAGGAAGGAGAGGCTGGAGGAAAGACCAAGGGGAGGCGGAAGAATAAGACGCAGGAGGAAGTAAGAGGATGGAGGAAGGAGAGGCAATGGAAGGAGAGGCAGGAGGAAGAAGAGGCTAGAAGGAGGAGCAAAGAGAGGTGGCGGAAGGAGGGAAAAATTGGACGAGCAAGAGGCTAGATGGGGGATCAAGGAGGGGTGGCGGAAGGAGGGAAAAATTGGATGAGGCAGAGGCAGGAGGAAGGAAGAGGCAGGAGAAAGGTGGAAGGAAAAATTGGAGGAAGAGGCAGGAGGAAGGTAAGGCATAGGCAGGAAGAAGGAGAGGCAGAGGAAGGAGCAAAGAGAGGCAGGGGGAAAGATCAAGGAGAGGCAGAGGATGCAGAGGTAGAAGGAAGTACCAAGGAGAGGTGGAAGAAGGAGAGGCAGGAGGAAGGACCAAGGAGAGGCAGGAGGAAGGAGAGAGAAGCTGAAGGATGGAGAAACTGGAGGAGGGAGAGGCGGAGGAAGGAGGCACAGGATGAGGCGAGAGGTAGGAGGAAATAGAGGGAAAAGCTTGATAAGAGAGGTGGAGGAGGGAGATGGAAGAGGAAGGAGAAAGGAGAGGCAGAGGATGGAAAGGCAGGAGGAAGGAGAGAAAAGCTGAAGGAGGGAGAAGAAGGAGAGAAGAGGAGGGAGAAGAAGGAGAGAAGAGGAGGGAGAAGAAGTAGAGAGAGGGAGAAAGAAGAGGAAGATGTGGAGGAAGAGGAGGGAGAAGAAGTAGAGAGAGGGAGGAAGAAGAGGAAGATGTGGAGGAAGAAGAGGAAGATGTGGAGGAAGAAAGATGTGGAGGAAGAAAGATGTGGAGGAAGAAGAGACAGGAGGAAGATCAAGGAGACGTGGAGGACAAAGAGTCCGATGGAAGGAGAGAGAAGCTGAAAGAGGGGATATGCTGGAGAACTGGAGAGGCAGGAGGAGGGTAGAGGCAGGAGGAGGGGGAGATGCAGGAAGAAGTAGGGGAGAAAGGCTGGAGGACAGAAACAAGGAGGAAGGAGAGACGGTGGAAGGAGAGGCAGGAAGAAAAGAAGCTGGAGGAGGGAGAGGCAGAGGAAGAAGGGGCAGGAGTAAGTAACAGGGAGAGGCAGAGGATGGAGAGGCAGGAGGAAGGAGAGAGAAGCTGAAGGAGGGAGAAACTGGAAGAGGGAGAGGCAGCAGGAGTGAGAAGGTGGAGGAGGGATAGGCTGGAGGAGGAAGAAGCTGGAGGAGGGAGAAGTGGAGGAAGGAGAGGCACGAAGAAGGAGAAAGGAGATGCGGAGGAAGGAGAGGCGAAAGGAAGAACCAAGGAGAGGCGAAGAAAGGAGAGGAAGGAGGAAGGATCAAGGAGAGGCGGAGGTAATACAGGCAGGAGGAAGGATCAAGGAGAGCCGGAAGAATAAGAGGCAGGAAGAAGTGAGAGGATGTAGGAAGTGAGATGATGGAGGAAGGAGAGGTATTGGAAGGAGAGGCAGGAGGAAGAAGAGGCTGGATGATGAAGCAAGGGGAGGAGGCGGAAGGAGGGAAGATTGGACGAGGGAGAGGCAGAGGCAGGAGGAAGGATGTGGTAGGAGAAAGGAGGAGGGAGAAATTGGAGGGAGAGGCAGGAGGAGGGAAAGGCAGAGGCAGGAGGAAGGAGTAAAGAGAGAAAGGGGAAAAGATCAAGGAGAAGCGGAGGATGGACCAAGGACAGGTGGGTGAAGAGGCAGGAGGGAGGACTAAAGGGAGATGGAGGAAGGATCAAGGGAGAGGCAGGAGGAAGGAGAGGTGGAGGAAGGAGAGGCAGGAGGAAAGATCAAGGAGAGGCAGAGGAAAGGGAGGAAGGAGAGGCAGGAGGAAGGATCAAGGAAGAGGCAGAAAAAGGAGGAAAGACCAAGGAGAGGTGGAGGAAGGAGAGGTGGAGGAAGGAGAGGCGGAGGAAGAAGTGGCAGGAGTAAGGATTAAGGAGAGGCGGAGGAAGGAGTGGCAGGAGGAAGGACCAAGGAGAGGCGGAGGAAGGAGAGGCAGGAGGAAAAACCAAGAAGAGGCAGAAGAAGAAGAAACAGGAGGAGGTGAGAGGAATAAGGAGGGAGAGTCTAAGGAATGAGATACTGGAATAGAGAGAGGCGAAGAAAGGAGACACTGGAAGAGGGAGAGGTGGAGGAAGAAGAAGCAGGAGGAGGTGGTACGAAACAGGGGGGAGAGGCATGAAGAAGTAGGAAGGATAAGCTGGAGGAAGGAAAGGCAGGAGGAGGGAAAAGCTGGAGGAGGGAGAAGCAAGAGTAAGGAGAGAGGGGAGGTGGAGGAAGCTCGCATGAGGAAGGAGAAAGGAGAGGCGGAGGACGGAGAAGCAGGAGGAAGGAGAGAGAAGCTGAAGGAGGAAGAAAAAGAGGAGGGAGGAAGGAGAGGCAAGAGGAGAGAGAAGTTGGAGGAGGGAGAATGGAGGAAGAAGAGGCAGAAAGGAGAGACAGGAGAAGGGAGAAGCTGGAGGAGCGAGAGGTGGAGGAAGGAGTGCCAGGAGTAAGGAGATGTGGAGGACCGAAAGGCCGGGGGAAGAAGAGAGAAGTTGGAGGAGGGAGAGGAAGAAGGAAGGAAAGGCAAAAGGAGGGAGAAGCTGGAGGAAGAAGAGTCGGAGGAAGGAGGCAGGGGGAAGGAGCAAGAAGAGGTGGATGACAAAGAGGCAGGAAGAAGGAACAAGGAGAGGGAGAGGAAGGAGAGGCAGGTGGAAGGAGACACAGATGGAAGGACCAAGGAGAGCTGGAGGAAGGAAAAGCAGGAGGAAGAACCAAGAAGAGACAATGGAAGGAGAGGCAGGAGGAAGGACCAAGAAGAGTTGGAGGAAGGAGAAGCAGAAGGAGGGACCAAGAAGAGGTGGAAGAAGGATAGGCAGGTGGAGGGAGCGGCAGGTGAAGGACCAAGGAGAGGTGTAGGATGGACCAAGGAGAGGCGGAGGAAGGAGAGGCAGACGAGTGAAAGGCAAGGGGAAGGAGATGCAAGATGAAGAAAATGCAGGAGAAAGGAGGAAGGAGAGGTGGAGGAATGTGTGGCATGAGTAAGGAGGAGAGAAAAGCTGGAGAAGAGAGAAGAAGGAGGAAGGAGAGGCAGGAGGAGGGAGAAGATAGAGGACGGTGAGGCTGGAGGAAAAAGAGGAAGGAGGAAAGGGAAGGGAGACGTTGGAGGTATAGGTAAGAGGAAGGAGAAGCTGGAGAAGGAAGAGGTGGAGGAAGGAGAGGCTGGAAGGAGAGGATGGAGGAGGAAGAGGTAAGAGAATGTAGTGGTAGGAGGGAGAGGCAGGAAGAAGGAGAGAAGAGGAACCCGCAGGAAGTAAGAGTGAGAATCTGGGGGAGCGAGAGGTTGAGGAAAGAGAGATAGGAGCAGGGAGATGATAGAAGAGGAACATATGGAGGAAGCAGAGGCAGGAGGAGGAGAGGCGGAAAGAGAAGACTAAGGAGGATGAAGAGGCAACAAGAGGCGTGAGGAAGTACAAACTTAAGAAAAAAAGAGGGTGAAGCTTCGGGAGGAAGAAACGGAGGAAGAAGATACAGAGGAAGGAGAGGCAGGAGGAAAGATCTGAGGAGGGAGAGGTGAAAGGAGAGGCAGGAGGAAGAAGAGGCGGAGGAAGGAGAGGCAAGAGGAAGAAGAAAGGAGATGCGTAGAACAGACAGGCAAGAGGAAGGAGAGAGAAGCTGGAGGAGGGAGAAGAAGGCGAGGCATAAGGAGGGAGAGACGGAGGTAGGAGAAGCAGGAAGATGAAGAAGCTGGATGTGGGAGATGCAGAGGAACGAGATAGAAGGAAGGAGAGGCAGGAGAAAGCTAAAGGAGGGAGAGGCAGGAGGAAGCTAAAGGAGGGAGAGGCAGGAGGAGGGAGAGGCAGGAGGAAGGAAAGGAAGGAGGAAGGAGCGGCAGGAGGAAGGAGCGGCAGGAGGAAGAAGCGGCAGAAGGAAGAAGCTGGAGGGAGAGGTAGGGGGAGGAAGAAGCTGGAGGGAGGAGAGGCGGAGGAAGGAGAGGCAAGAGGAAGAAGAGATGTAAGACAGACAGGCAAGAGGAAGGAGAGAGAAGCTGGAGGTGGGAGAGAAAGGAGAGGCATGAGGAGGGAGAGGCTGAAGGATGGAGAGACGGAGGTGGGAGAGGCAGAAAGATGAAGAAGTTGGATGTGAGAGATGCAGAGGAAGGAGACAGGAGGAAGGAGAGGGAGAAGGAGGAAGCTGGAGGAGGGAGAGGCAGGAGAAAGGAAAGAGCGGCAGGAGGAAAGAGCGGCAGGAGGAAGGAGCGACAGGAGGAAGAAGCTGGAGGGAGAGGTAGGGGGAGGAAGAAGCTGGATGGAGAGGTCGGGGAAGGAAGAAGGTGGAGGGAAGAGAGGCGTAGTTAGGAGATACAGGAGGGAGGAGAGACGTAGGACAGACAGGCAAAGGAAGGAGAGAGAAGCTGGAGGAGGGAGAGGAGAAAGAGGAATGAGGAGGGAGAGGCTGGAGGAGGGAGAGGCTGGAGGAGGGAGAGGCTGGAGGAGGGAGAGGCTGGAGGAGGGAGAGACGGAGGAAGAAGATGCAGGAAGATGGAGAAGCTGGGGGAGGGAGAGATGGAGGATGGAGAGGCAGGAGGAAGGAGAGATAAGTTGGAGGAGGAAGAAAAACGAGGAAGAAGAGGCAAGAGGAGGGAGAGACAGAGGAAGAAGCTGGAGGAGAGAGAGACAGAGGAAGGAGAAGCTGGAGGAGGGAGAGGCAGAGGAAAGAGAGGCAGGAGGGAGGGCGGGACAAAGGAAGGCGAGACAGAAGGAGGGAGAGGTGGAAGAAAGTAGGAGGGAGTAGTTGGAGGAGGCCGAGGCAGAGGATGGAGAGGCAGGAGGAGGAGGGAGGGATGGAGGAAGGAGAGGCAGGGGGAGGAGGGAGGGATGGAGGAAGGAGAGGCAGGGGGGGAGAGGTGGAGGAAGGAGAGGCAGGGGGGGAGAGGTGGAGGAAGGAGAGGCAGGGGGGGAGAGGTGGAGGAAGGAGGGGGAGAGGCAGAAGGATGTAGGATGGAGAAGCTGGTGGAAGGAGAGATGGAGGAAGGAGAGGCAGAAGCTGGAGGAGGAAGAGGTGGGAGGAGGGAGAGGTGGGAGGAGGGAGAAGTTGGAGGAGAGAGAGGCGGAGCTTGGAGAGGCAGGAGGAAGGAGAGAGAAGCTGAAGGAGGGAGAGAAAGGAGGAAGAAGAAGAGGAAAGAGGAGGGAGAGACAGAGAAAGGAGTAGCAAGAGGAGGGAGAGGCAGAACGAAGGAGAGGCAGGAGGAGGGAAAAGTGGGAGGAAGGAGAGGCAGGAGGAATGAGTGGTAGGAGGAGGGAAGAGCTGGAGGAGGGAGAGGCAGAAGGTGATGGAGGAGGAAGGGGATGGAGGAGGAAGGAGATGTAGGAGGAAGGGAATGGAGGAGGAAGGAGAAAGGAGGCAGTGGGCGGAGAGGCAGGAGGAAGGAGAGAGAAGCTGGTGGAGGGAGAGGCAACAGGAAGGAAAGGTAAGAGGAGGGAGAAGCAACACGGAGGATGCTTAGCCGAGGACGGGGTGGCGGAGGAAGGAGAGGGAAGAGGAGGGAGAAGCTGGAAGAGGAAGAGACGAAGGTAGGAGAAAGGAGAAAGGACCAAGGAGAGGCGGAGGAAAGAGAGCCAGGAGGAAGGAGAGGAATGAACAAGGAGGGAGGAGGAGGGAGAAGCTGAAAGGAGAGAGATGCTGACGGATTGGGAAACAGGAGGAAGGAGGAGGGAGAGGCAAGAGGAAGGATAGACAGGAGGAAAGGCAAGGGGGAGGAAGGAGAGGTAGGAGAGGAAAGAGGAAGAAGGGAGAAGCTACAGGAGGAAGAGAAGGAGGAAGAAGGGAGAAGCTACAGGAGGAAGAGAAGGAGGAAGAAGGGAGAAGCTACAGGAGGAAGAGGTGGAGGGAGAAGCTACAGGAGGAAGAGGTGGAGGGAGAAGCTACAGGAGGAAGAGGTGGAAGGAGAAGCTACAGGAGGAAGAGGTGGAGGAAGAAGGGAGAAGATACAGGAGGAAGAGGTGGAGGAAGGAGGAAGAAGGGGGAAGCTACAGAATCAAGAGGTGGAGGAAGGAGGAAGAAGGAGGAAGCTACAGGAGGAAGAGGTGGAGGAAAGAGGAAGAAGGGGGAAGCTACAGGAGGAAGAGGTGGAGGAAGGAGAGCATGATGAGGGAGTTACTGACCACGGCCGGGTTTTTACTCTGGTGAGAACTATGCTATCTCATGGAGGCGTTCTTATTACTTAATCACTCTGATCACTAATGTCAATTAGTTGCCTATATCTCCCATCAGCCTCCAATGCACAACATAACATTTAACGTAGAACTCACGATATAGCGGTTTCAAAAGTAAGACTCCTATGCAGTTACTTCCTTGAGTCGAGATGACTAAACGTGTTATGAGATTTCATTGTTGATGGGTTTAACCTTGACTCCCAGAATGGGGGATTACCTAATTTTGAGAGAGAGAGAGAGAGAGAGAGAGAGAGAGAGAGAGAGAGAGAGAGAGAGAGAGAGAGAGAGAGAGAGAGAGAGAGAGAGCTACCGGGCCTAAAGGAAAAACCGAGTAACTTAGACCTAGGGAGAGAGCCACCAGACCCAAAGATATAACTTCTTGACCTAGAAAGAGAGCCACCAAACCTAAAGTGAGATTTACCTGGCCTAGAGAGAGAGCCCGCATGCCTAGAGTGAGATTTACCTGGCCTAGAGAGAGAGAGAGAGAGAGAGAGAGAGAGAGAGAGAGAGAGAGAGAGAGAGAGAGACCAGGCCTAGGCCTACCTTGGTTGCCAAACCATTGGCTCTTGGTTATGTCCTCAACATAAATAATGTTTCATCATTTTAAGCTATCTATACTCATAATGCACCAGTTGTCCACGAGCGGGGAGGGATACTAACTTACCGAGCTCCAGTGAATAAATATATCGGTATAACAATACCACAATAAATACCATGAAAACTCCCTAGCATGTGAAGACTAATCCCTAAAGTAAAATTACGATGCAAGAATAAGAAGCCTGAACACGATTAACAAAATAGATCTTATACCTGTCTGTCTGTCTGCCAGTCAGCAACCTGAACTGGCTGAGTGTTTGATTTATAAGGATATTCATCTGCCTGTCCTATTTACGAGAATATTCATGTAAAACACTGGTTATCTGTCTGTCTAATTTGAGTATTTAAGTAAAACACTGATTGTCTCCCTAATATGAGAATATTCATGTAAAACACTGGCCGTCCGTCTGTCTAATTTGAATATATTCATGTAAAACACTGGCTGTCTGTCTACCTAATTTGAGAATATTTATGTAAAAACACTGGCTGTCTGTATGTCTAATTTGAGAATATTCATGTAAAAAACAGGCTGTCTGTCTGTCTCTAATTTGAGAATATTCATGTAAAACACTGGCTGTCTGTCTGTCTATTAAGAATATTCATGGAACACTCACCATCGACGAAGGAAGGAAAAACTGCCTGACTTACTGCAAATCACAATTGGCACCGGTCTTCTTCATTGCAAAACAATACTCTTGACGATATCGTAGTATCAATAGACATCACAACCACAATGGTGACATCGCTATCACTCGCCGATGTTACAGCAAAACACAGATTATATTTAGCAAATAATAAAAGCGAAATAAGTCAGAGAACACATTGCTGTTGCACGTTTACCACAAAGTTTGAAGATAGACTGACATTGTTTACATGCTCCTTGATTGAGTAATTTGAGTTCCGTCCGCTGAAGGCGCTGATTGGTTACCTCCGTAACCCTCTCTGCTGGGCTCGCTGGACAGTTTAAACTTTTGAGTGTGGTGAACGTTTCTAAATCTGTCGTTTTCACATTTAAATCGTTTTCGTACGTAAATTATTTGCTAATTTTGAAACCATTGAGGTTTTCGTACTATTGCCTCTTATTATTCTTCGCTGTTCCTAACGACTTCTATTGGCTGGATACGATTCGTGCTATACTTACCAGGAGAGACTGCAAACTTCACACAACAGTAAGCTATTTTAACTTTCTACGGTATTTGTTGATGGTAATGTTCATGCATATCTAAGATATGGTAGTAATATGCATCATTGGGTCGGTAGCAATTAATGTTCACTTCACGACACTACCACTTTGGAACTTGTAGAGCAGTATGTTCTTACGGACAAAATAATACGGTGGTGATGGCTGTGCAGTATTACCTAGTAGTAGAGTTTGTGGGTCGGCTCTCCGTTATAGCAATCGTTTATTTTCATTCCATTTGGATACGTTACTTCTGTTATTTGATCTTAATGAATATCATTGCAAAATCAGTCTGTCCGTAATTTAATTATCTTCAAAAGTTGAAAAGCGTCGACTTGTCTCTGCTGTTGTCACT
>NC_090745.1:89379963-89389963 GCF_036898095.1 Palaemon carinicauda
CCTCTCCAAAGTGATTTCGTGCCTCAACGTAAATCGTGTGTTGAAACGATACAAAAGAAGTTAAAGGTAATTTTAATTCTATTGTGTTGTGGTAAATGTTGGCAATGTGTAAATTTTTGTAACTGGCCCTGTGCAAGTAAATACGTGAAGTTATTAAGTTTATCAGTTACTATGTAAGTTCTTTAAGAGTTTAAGCATTAGAATGTAATTATTTCTTTTGTCTTAGTCTAAGATTTTATTCAGATATAATATTCCAAATCAAGTGATTATATAATTTTCAGAGTGTAATTATTTCTTTTTGTTTTAGTCTAAGGTTTTATGCAGATTTAATATTTCAAGTCAAGTGATATTATAATTTTCAGAATGTAAAATTATTTTGTAATTTTCAGAGTGTAAAATTTTTTTTGTCTTAATCTAAGTTCTGTTCAGACTTAATATTTCAAGTGATTCATTTTTTATGTAAATTTTTTTCAGTGTTGTAGTTTATATAGAATATATCTATTTTTGTAAAGTGCGGATTATTTCAATCGCCAGTCTTTATTTCATACTCACTCGTATCCTGTTAATGAATTGAAGTAAGAAGTTGTTTGAGTAGATTGTAATAATAATTACCCAGTTTTGTTTTCAGTGTACTTAAAAGACCTTTGGATATTCAGGGTTTTTGTATATTGCTGTCTGGTAGTTATATAACTGTCTGAGTTCGGGTATTAATATTTTCAAGTGTAACAGATTTAATGTAGAAACAAACAGGCGAGGTTAGAACTCGAGAGGGTTGTGTAGCTTGCCAGCCACGGGACCATCACAGTATAATATATTTTTGGTGCCCAGAGCCTTGGAATCAAATGAGTCAGTTTCAAATATTGGTGATCATAGGGCTGTGTTTTGATTAAAGGTTTGAACAGTACAGTATTGATAGGATTTTGTGTATTGTTAGGATATATTTTTTTTTTTGAGAGATAAAAATTTTGTTTTGTTAAAGAACAAGACGACACAGTTTAATAGCCTAGAGTTTTGGTATGACCCAAATGTTCGGGAATTGTCAGAAGCTAATGTAACTAAAGCTCAGTGATTCTCTATTTTAATGGCATGTGGTAGCCGTGCAACGAGTGGAATGATTAAATGATTAAAACCCAAATCAAGTGTCTAGCCATAGAAGCATTGATAAACTCGCGAAAGTTGTCAGGGGAAAATATTGTATTAGCTCGTGAACTGTTGGAGGAAGCAGAAGAAGAATTTGTAGCAAAGCAAGGACCAGTTGACCCAAAATCTGAAGGCATTAAAGCAGTTAGGGATGAAGAGGCTGAGATTCGACAAATTGCAGCGGAGGAGAATTTGATCAAGTTGAATATGATGGTGGAAGAGAGAGAAGAAGCCAGAGAAGTCACAAGACATGCGAGGAGAATGGAAGAAAAAGAGAGGTTACGAGAACAAGAGGAGAAGGAAGAGGTAAGAAAGATTGCTCGACATGCGAGGGAATTGGAGCTGTTGAATGCCCGTGCAAAGTCGGCACCACAGATAACGGCGACCCCGGCTATGCACAATCCCGTGTTTAATGTGACAAATACCCAGAGGCTAATTCCAAGGTTCACAGAAGAGGCTCCTGATGAATTCTTCGATCATTTTGAAATGGTCATATTGACGCTGCAGTGGCCCGAAGATAAATGGTCAGTGTTATTGCAGATTGTGCTTTTTGTGAAAGGCTACAGGGCATACCTTTCCTATCTCATGACTAGAGGAAGGAGTATCAAGAAGTGAAGAGGAGCGCATTGCAAGTGTATCAGATGACCCCTGAATATTATAATGAAAGGTTCCGAAGTTTGAGGAAGGACGAGAAAAGGACTTCCCTGAATTATGCTTATAAGGTACGACGATGTTTTAAGATATGGACAGAGGCTGCTAATTTGAGGGAGATGGCTGATTTAGAAGAACTGATAGTACTAGAACAGTATCTACGAGGAATTTTTGGACATATTCGAATGTACTTGAGAGGGAGAGAGAGAGGTGTAGAAACTTGATAAAGCTGTTTTGCTGAGGGAAGATTATAATATTATCAGTTATAAACACTCCTCAGGCATGAAGTTTCAACCATTGCTCTGACCAAGTGCCAAGTATTCGCCGAACCATAGAAACCAGTTCAGTAATAACTACGTAAACAAATGCAACAGTTACAGCGGAAGTAGCACTGGTACTGTTAATAAGCAGAATGTGATAGTACCACAGCAACAATCGTCGAATCATTCTCCTTCAAGTATTGTGAAAGACTTGCAGAATGTTAATATTGTCTGTTTTGAGTGTGGCAAGAGAGGCCATATCAGTAAGGAACGTTGGTTATGCCAACCGAAAGCAGTCACCCAAGTGAAGACGAAGAAACAATCGGGAAAGGTAGAAGAGGAAAATAAACCAGCCAATGTTTGCACGACGAACAGGACAAACCCTAACAGCGTGGATACCTTTAAACCATATAATTATGAAGGTATGTTAGCAGCAATAGACGGGAGTGAGCAAACCCTGGTCAAGATATTACGCGACACAGGTTGTAACCATAGTGTGGTGATACGGGTAGTACACCCGTTGGTGGAACAGTCTCTCACAGGAGACTGTTATTTTGAAGGGAATAAAAGGTGAAGAGGTTACCCCTATTTGCCGTTTGAAACTGTCATGCGAATGGGTAACAAGTAATTTTGGCTTTGCGGTAAAGGATTCATTGGCTGTCGAAGGAGTAGACATCTTGCTGGGTAATGAGGTTGGTGGAGCGCCGTTCGTGCCTTGTCTCATTGTAACAAAGAAACCATTGAAGTATATCCCTACGACTCGACTTGAGAAGGACTACACGTATCTGTTTCCTAGTTGTGTAAGGACTAGGAGTATGACGAAGAAAGTGGCTGCTGAAGAAGAAAAAGAAATCGAAGGAGCGATGAACTTGGAGGATTTGTTTTCCGAAGAAGAGGATTCACTTGATGGTATGCAAGAGGAGAACTCCCAAGTAAGCCTGAGCGAAGAAGAATGACAGATGATTGGACAAGAAGGCAAAGAAGAAATGGACCTGGAAGATATAGAAAATTCAGCATTAGAAGTAGGACAAGGGAGCTGGAAAAGGCTGATAGGATTGCAACGGGAGGATGGGACGTTAACAGATTTATTGTACCGTGTGGTGGATGAGACGGAGGGACAGCGATCTCCGACCTTTTATTGTCATAAGGATGGGTTGCTTACGAGGAAGCATAGACCCGCCAATGGGGGATATACCGTCAGATATTGAATCTTGCCCCGTTGAGAAGACAAGTGATCATCGTAGCGCACGAGACGGGACATATGGGGAGAAGGGAGACAACGGAGAAGATTAAGAAACACTTTTCCTGGCCGGGCATGCACAAGGACGTGAGTCAGTTTTGCTGTGCATGTCACATTTGTGTGACAGCTGAAAAGTTCAACGAGTGCATCAAGGAGGCTCCCTTACACCCGATGGAAGTACGAGGAGAACCCTTCAGCAAAAGATCAAAGAAAATGTTGGCATGAAAAGGGAAAGATCGAGAGGAAATGGAAGGAGAATATGTCAGAATTTGAGGAAAAGGATTGGCGAGTTAATGAAATTTTCCTTAGATGTGAAAATGAGTCAAGGATGAACGAAGAAAATGTTTGGTATGAAGAGTACGAAAAGACAGGTTGTGGTAGGACATCAGGTATTGGTCCATACATCGAAAAGGAGATCCCCTCTCGCCAAACAGTTCCAAGAACCATTCTGGATTATTTAGAAGGGCAGTGACCGGATCTACGTTATCGAGATATCAGGATAAAGGAAAAATCTGAGTAAGGCCACATTAACTTTGAAACCGATACTTCAAGCATCGGATTTCTACGAGAAATTCCTTATCCAAGTGGATGTGTCGGATAACGGGATTGGAGCTGTTTTATTGCAAGAAGACGAGGAAGGAATTCTTCATCCTATTTGTTTTATGTCGTCAAAGCAGAAGAAACATCACCGAGTCTACTCGACAGTTGAAAAGGAACTGATAACGTTAGTCACTGTGATAAACAGGTTTGAGGTCTATGTGAATCGACCACAGAATGAGGAGATTACGGTGTATTCGGATCATAATCCGGTAACTTTTGCTGACAAGAGGAAAAATAATAATCAAAGGTTAACTAGGTGGTCATTATGTTTGCAACCATATTGTATTAATGTAAAGCATATATCAGGTAAAGATAACGTGGTTGCAGATTATTTACCTCGAGCTGAATAGATGGATTCAGGCCCAGAATAAGTAATCTTTTTGGGGGGGAGCTATCTTACAAAGCCAGTCTAATGTGGAGTAAATAATCTATTAATGTATTTTATTTATGTTTTCATATGTGCAACGAATTCCTTCCTCGTCTTCTTGCAATAAAACGGCTCCAATTCCGTTATCCGACACCTCTACTTGGATAAGGAATTTCTCGTAGAAATCCGGTGCTTGAAGTATCAGTTTCAAAGTTAATGTCCCCTTTCTCAGATTTTTCCTTTTTCCTGATATCTCGATAATGCAGATATGAAAACATAAATGAAATACATTAATAACTTATTTACTCTACATTAGACCATCTTTGTAAGGTAGCTCCCCACAATAAAGATTATTTATTCCAGGCCTGAATCCATCAATTCAACTCGAGATAAATAATCTGCAACCATGTTATCTTCGTAACAAAATATGTGATATAAAAAGTTAATTCTTAAGAATAACGTAAATTTACATATACTAACTTGAATAAAGATTATAAATAAATTAACGACGAAAGTCTAACGTAATTTACATAACAAATTTATACCTACAGGATAGGAACTCACCTTAAGAGCTGGCTATTTACCTCTTCGTTGCACATATGAAAACATAAATAAAATACATTAATAGATTATTTACTCCACATTAAACTGGCTTTGTAAGATAGTCCCCCCAAAAAAAGATTACTTGTTCCAGGCCTGAATCCATCTGTTCAGCTCGAGGTAAATAATTTGCAACCACGTTATCTTTACCTGATATATGCTTTACATTAATACAATATGGTTGCAACCATAATGACCACCTAGTTAACCTTTGATTATTATTTTTCCTCTTGTCAGCAAAAGTTACCGGATTATGATCCGAATACACCGTAATCTCCTCATTCTGTGGTCGATTCACATAGACCTCAAACTTGTTTATCGCATTGACTAACGTTATCAGTTCCTTTTCAACTATCGAGTAGACTCGGTGATGTTTCTTCTGCTTTTACGACATAAAACAAATAGGATGAAGAATTCCTTCCTCGTCTTCTTGCAATAAAACTGCTCCAATCCCGTTATCCAACATATCCACTTGGATAAGGAATTTCTCGTAGAAATCCGATGCTTGAAGTATCGGTTTCAAAGTTAATGTGGCCTTACTCAGATTTTCCTTTTTCCTGATACTTCGATAATGTAGATCCGGTCACTGCCCTTCTAAATAATCCAGAATGGTTCTTGGAACTGTTTGGCGAGAGGGGATCTCCTTTTCGATGTATGGACCAATACCTGATGTCCTACCACAACCTGTCTTTTCGTACTCTTCATACCAAACATTTTCTTCGCTCGTCCTTGACTCATTTTCACATCTAAGGAAAATTTCATTAACTCGCCAATCCTTTTCCTCAAATTCTTGACATTTTCTCCTTTCATTTCCTCTCGATCATTCCCTTTTCCTGCCAACATTTTCTTTGATCTTTTGCTGAAGGGTTCTCCTCGTACTTCCATCGGACGTAAGGGAGCTTCCTTGATGCACACATTGAACTTTTCAGCTGTCACACAAATGTGACATGCACAGCAAAACTGACTCACGACCTTGTGCATGCCCGGCCAGGAAAAGAGTTTCATAATCTTTTCTGTTGTCTCCCTTATCCCCATATGTCCCGTCTCGTGCGCTACGACGATCACTTGTCTTATCAACGGTGCGAGAATCAATATCTGACGGTATATCCCCCATTCGTTATTCAGAGGGATATTGGTGGGTCTATGCTTCCTCATAAGCAACCCATCCTTATGATAATAAAAGGTTGGAGACCGCTGTCCCTCCGTCTCATCCACCACACGGTACAATAAATCTGTTAACGCCCCATCCTCCCAATGCAATCCTATCAGCCTTTTCCAACTCCCTTGGCCTACTTCTAACGCTGAAGTTTCTATTTTTCCAGGTCCATTTCTTCTTTGCCTTCTTGTCTACTTGTCTGTCATTCTTCTTCGCTCAGGCTTACTCGGGAGTTCTCCTCTTGCATACCATCAAGGGAATCCTCTTCTTCGGAAAACAAATCCTCCAAGTTCATCGCTCCTTCGATTTCTTTTTCTTCTTCAGCAGCCACTTTCTTCGTCATACTCCTAGTCGTTACACAACTAGGAAACAGATATGAGTAGTCCTTCTCGAGTTGAGTCGTAGGACTATACTTCAATGGTTTCTTTGTTACAATGAGACAAGGCACGAACGGCGCTCCACCAACCTCATTACCCAGCAAGATGTCTACTCCTTCGACAGCCAATAAATTCTTTACCGCAAAGCCAACATTACCTGTTACCCACTCGCATGACAGTTTCAAACGGAAAATAGGGGTAACCTCTTCACCTTTTATTCCCTTCAAAATAACAGTCTCCTGTGAGAGACTGTTCCACCAACGGGTGTACTCCCCGTATCACAACACTATGGTTACAACCAGTGTCGCGCAATATCTTGACCAGGGTTTGCTCACTCCCGTCTATTGCTGCTAACATACCTTCATAATTATATGGTTTAAAGGTATCCACGCTGTTAGGGTTTGTTCTGTTCGTCGTGCAAACGTTGGCTGGTTTAAGATGAGTTCCTCTCATGTAGGTATAAGTTTTTATGTAAATTACATAAGACTTTCGTCGTTAATTTATTTGTATTCTTCATTCAAGTTAGTATATGTAAATTTACGATATTTTCAAGAATTAACATTTTATATCACATATTTTGTTACGAAGCCTTACATAAATTGTTAAGAGTATTATATGATCCATACAAGATGTGAACAAGGGCTTATATAAATGTTTTTTATATTTTTTATGAGGTATTGCGTCATGTTTGTGAGAAAATACGCAATTCTTATATGTGCCACATGTTTTGGAAGGTTCTCAAAAACCCTAGTGTTAGATTTTTATCTTTGTTTATTTCTAGGACAAAGGGTGGGCAGAGCTACCCGAGAGAGAGTCGTATCGTTGTTGCATTGGTATGCGTCCAAGAGAGCAATCATTGGCAATCCTTATGGCCTTAGGCCAACCCCCAAGCTTTCAGATCTTGGACCTAGAATCTTCTGGAAGTAGCTAATTCATATATAAGCACCCCCAGGGGTGCAGGAATCGGATGAGAAACAGCCGTCCTGTGAAAGAGTCAAAGTGCATCCCTGACTCTCTCTCAGTACCTATAGTGCATCCTCTCTAAAGTGATTCTGTGCCCCAGCGTGAATTGTGTGTTGAAACGATGCGAAAGAATTTAAAGGTGATTTTAATTTTATTGTGTTGTGCTGAGTGATGGCATTGTGTAAATTTTTGTAAGTGGCCCTTTGCAAGTAAATACTTGAAGTTATTAAGTTTATCAGTTACTTTATGTAACTTCTTTTATGTTTAAGCATTAGAGCGTAATTATTTCTTTTGTCTTAGTCCATGGTTTTATTCAGATTCAATATTTCAAGTCAAGTGACTTATATGATTTTCAGAGTGTAATTATTTCTTTTCTTTTAGTCTAAGGTTTTATGCAGATTTAATATTTCAAGTCAAGTGATGATATAAATTTCAGAGCGTAAAATTTTTTGTCTTAAACTAAGTTGTGTTCAGACTTAATATTTCAAGTGATTTATTTTTTATGCAAATTCTTTTCAAAGTATTGTAATTCATATAGAATATATTTATTTTTGTAGAGTGTATTATTTTAATCACCAGTGTTTATTTCATACTCGCTCGTATCCTGTTAATGAATTGGAGTAAGAAGTTGTTTGAATAGATTGTAATAATAATTAGCCAGTTTTGTTTTGAGCGTACTTAAGAGACCTTTGGATATTCAGTTTTTTGTATATTGCTGTCTGGTAGTTATATAACTGTCTCAGAGTTCGGGTATTAATATTTTCAAGTGCAACAGATTTAATGTAAAAACAAACAGGCGAGGTTAGAACTCAAGAGGGTTGTGTAGCTTGCCAGCCATAAAATATGTAATATTATATTTATATAGATATAGATATAGATATATATGTGTGTGTGTGTAACATTAAGCCGTTTCACCTAATAGAACGGGTTAGTTATCAGCAGAAAAATAACTCTTATATACCTTAGCCCTCATGTATATTACAGAAACTTACAAAGCCTCATCAGAGGGACCTACCTTCCACACACACTGCACCCATCACCTCTATCTTGCAACCAGTCTTAGATTTTTTTGGGATATTTGCGCTACTGCTTTCCAAATCTTTCATTTTACCATCTCTATTCCAAACTTCTCAGGCCTTATTCTCCTCTTTGCTTGTAACATTCCTAAATAATAATCTAATTTACCAACTTATTGTCATCCATCCCTTTTGCAGTAATAAACTCTCTAACTCCATTATTCAACTTTTCACCTACGCGAACATTTGTATCACATTTTACAAAAATGCGCACAAACATTATAGATAGAGATATAGATAATTTACTTGTATTAGCGAAAGGAAGTCAAATAAATAAAAGCTTCGTGTTAGTTATATGTATGAAAAGAAGGCGAATATGCAATACTTTCAGTTGATTGGTGGTCTAGACAATTTCGAGTTCGGAACGTTGGATATCGGGTAATAGTAAATCAAATGGACTACCCAAGTCCTTCGCAGATGTCCACTGGAAGACCCTCTGAGCTACGGATGGTAACTGCTTGGGCTTAATAGTGCTAGATCAGAGGTTCCATTTTTTTTTTTACTCGTTGGGCATTTTTATAGATTTTCGCGTTATTTAATATGGAAAAGGGAAACAATGAAATTGAGATATAATTTTATTATTACATGTCATTGCAGATTACCTCATGTATTGTATAGTATTGGATATTCTCTCAGATCCAATGTACCCCTTGAAGAGTAAAAGGAGCAAATGTACGGTATACTCCAGGTTGGGTATCCGGTCTAGATGGTGCTGGTTATAGCTGGTGTTGATCTTATGTTCGATTCCAGAGACAAAGTAAGCAGTTAGAATGACCTGTAGTCTGCTTCTCATCTACGCCATTTACATCATGTAGCATTATTTGCTGTAATGAGAAGAAGGAATGATATATATAGAAATGCTATTTGTCTCCAAGAATTTAGAGTATATTACCAGCAATCATTATTTAGTTATTCATACTATAATGATCATATATTCAAAGCCTAGTCTCATATAAATATTATCTCTATCGTAATCAACATCATCATGATCATCTTAATCAATACACTGACAGGTTACACAAACCGTGAAAATATAAAACCTATGAAAGTCTTAATTTTTTTAATATACATTACAAGTTTTATACGGAAGTTTTATATTCAATAAATATCCGGATTTGAAAACATGAGAATAATGATTTGCGTATCTGCAGAATAACCGTAAAATTTGTACTCGTACTTGCTCGTAAATAATCCAGATCAATAATTCGCTGTTTAGCCGCCTTCCTGAATGAACTTCACAACTGCATTCTTGCTGAAAATAAAGATAAAAAAAGGTCTCTCTCTCTCTCTCTCTCTCTCTCTCTCTCTCTCTCTCTCTCTCTTTCTCTCTCTCTCTCTCTTTCTCTCTCTGATTTATTCAAAAAGAAACTTAAGCAATATTTTTTAAACTTTACTTGAATGTATATATATCCTAGATTTTTACAATCCAATTATTGTGAATTTTATGTAAATAATTTATATTGTTATGTAACAGAATAACCATTTTATAATGGAATAAAGGTTTTTGACTTGACTTGACTTGACTCTCTCTCTCTCTCTCTCTCTCTCTCTCTCTCTCTCTCTCTCTCTC
>NC_090745.1:89394963-89399963 GCF_036898095.1 Palaemon carinicauda
AAAACTTAAAGAGGAAATAATAAATCACGATGAAAATCTGTTGGATAGGAAACAGACAGATAGACAGCAACATTGGTAACAGATTGCCTCCTCAAAAACTATTTAAGGTAAATAAAAAAAAACTATTTCCATCATACGCACAAAATTTAGCCTGTACCATTGGGCAGGAAATAATGAAACGAACGACCATAAATGTCAAGGCGATAGATTGCAACAAAAAAAATATATATTTTTTTTAAATTTTCTTTTTATTTAAGTGTGAGCCACAGAGGAAGTAAAATTTTTTTTTTCTTTTTTTTTTTTGTATCTGCAAAAGATACAAACCGGTTCAAACCGGTCTTTCTTCCACGACATATTTATTTACTACTTCATGTAATGCAGCTCTGCTCTTATAGTAGAATGAATTACTCAATTTTGTAACACTCCATCATGCAGAATACTGTCTTCTCATCCTCCGCCCGGTTCTTCGTGTCCCAAAATCAGAAAATTGCTGTAACTATCAAGAACAATTTCTTACGTGTCAGTCATTGAGATTGAATTCTAGATTTATCAATTACCCAGTCACTTTGCTCCTGTTCTTTGTTACGAAAGTTTATCCAGAAAGGACAGTCTCCGTGAACTGGATTAGACCAGTCGTCCGATGCATAGTTTGTTATGGTGTTTGAAAGATAATTCCATCTAGACTGTAGTCACGCAAATTTGAAAGGTATGGATTTGGGTATCTTGAATATTAAGTGGGTCCTAAACAATTTTTTGGGTAAAATAAATAATTCCCTGATATTCAACTTATTCCTCATACTTGGCACTATGCCAAAAACTATTTTGAAGATAACACAAATATAAATAAATTTATATATATATATATATATATATATATATATATATATATATATATATGTATGTATGTATGTATGTATGTATGTATGTATGTATGTATGTATGTATGTATGTATGTATGTATGTATGTATGTATATATATATATATATATATATATATATATATATATATATGTATATATATACATTATATTTCTCCTTTGCACACCTCTATTTCAAACCATCCTAGCCAGCCTTATACTTGGGGAAAGCTGAAATACATTCAGCTCTTACATCTCCATTACTCTCTATCTCCATCTTCTCTCTCTCTCTCTCTCTCTCTCTCTCTCTCTCTCTCTCTCTCTCTCTCTCTCTCTCTCTCTCCAACGCAGGGCAACTTGAGAGTAGGGTAAACAGCGGGTAATTTTTCGCACACAATTCATCATTCCGTGGCAGACCGACACCCTTCTTCAGACCGCCTTGAGGAAAGATTTCAGCCCAAGGACTCTCTCTCTCTCTCTCTCTCTCTCTCTCTCTCTCTCTCTCTCTCTCTCTCTCTCTCTCTCTCTCCTTCCTTCCCAATTCTAGGTGGATATATAGTTAATTCATTTGCCTCAGATTTATAAATTTGACTTTTATCGTTATTATACTTATCTGATTTTATCATGTGTCATTGTACAAGTATATATGACTAAAATATAATTTACATAACACGTTTCAGGAAATAATGGAAGCAATGATTATTGATAGCAATTGGAATACCGAATAGGCTATATATGATTTTGATAACAATAAAATTGCAAAACTACAAAAATTATAACCCTCATCAATTTATACTAATAATGTTGATACAGATAGATAGATTTTCAATATAATAATTGTAATTAACCTATTAATATTGCTATTATTGTATATATAAATATTTTTTATGCGGCGAGCCACCTTATGGAGGTGGTCAATATTTGTAATATACATACATAGATGTATGTATGTATGTATGTATGCAATTTTCTTTTAAACAAAAATTTATAATTACGTGTGTAAGAGTATTTTCTCATACAAAAGCATATCCATTCGGGATTTTCTTTTATGTATATGAAGTTGACATAAATATCGATTTGTGTATGAAATTATACATGATATATATATATATATATATATATTGTATATATATATATATATATATGTATATATATATATATATATATATATATGTATATATTATATATATATATATATATATATATATATATATATATATATATATATATTATATGTATATACTGTATATATATATATATATATATATATTTATATGTATATACTGTATATATATATATATATACATATATATATATATATATATATATATATATATATATATATATGTGTGTGTGTGTGTGTGTGTGTGTGTATACTAAATTACAAAATATACAGGCAACATATTAAGTATCAATTTGTACGAATCTGATGGGAAGTCTTTAGCGTAAGAGATATTTTCTTAAACAAGTTATAACGAGGGAAAAATAATGAAATGATAATAGTTTAACAAGAAGTGATTGAAATGAGAACTGTCAAGAAAAGAACCTAAAATCTATAGTAATTATCATAAATCGAAGTGTATATTTATACCTAATGTCGCTCGTGTTAACGCTTGTATAAGAATATTAGTTCACTAAAATCTCAAAAAAAAAAAAAAAAAAAAAAAAAGTTCAAAACTGTAATTTCTAGTACCCAACATTTATAGATTTAGGATAAGAGAATCCTACACTCTAAAAAATTAAGGGTATAAAAGGGGTAGAAAAGGGGTATTTCTAGTGGTTAAAATAGCATACCCTATCGGGGTATATAAGAACTATAATATACCCTTTACAATATACCCATATCAAGGGTATAACATATACTTGAGATACCCTTACTTAGGGGTGTATCGTAGGTAAAGAATACCCTTTTACAGGGTATTCTATACGACATAAATACCCTTGTATATTAATTATAATTTTATAATTAACATCTATTCCACCATTATATAGGTGTAGTTATAGCTTATAAGTATATAAAGTAATAAGGTCAATGATTTTAAAAGTTTGGTTTATCAATTTATTATTTCCATTACACTTGAAAATCAAAAGTATATATATAATATATAAAGAGTGATGGCAGAAGCTGCAAAGCAAACCGTACGCAGAAATCTGTGAAAAGAAAATATTTGTTAGTGTGTGTGTGTGCCTATATATATATATATATATATATATATATATAGAAAAGAAAGGAAAAAATATCATTCATAAATACCTAACTGTATGCTACCTCAGGTCAAACTGATTAAGAAATCATTGGCGTCAGTGTTTGCTTACAGACTACGCGTAATCGTAAAGTTATTAACGTTTAGCTGAATACGTTGTTTATGGTTTTTTCCTCCCAGACAGCTTGACGCTCACGCTCTCTCTCTCTCTCTCTCTCTCTCTCTCTCTCTCTCTCTCTCATAATTAAGTACTAATGATAATTTCTTACTTATTTTCCCCGGCGTTAGTAATAATGATTTTTTAGACTATCACAGCCTGAATGCAAAACTAATGATGATGTCTGACAATTTTTATTCGTAACGTTGAAGTAGGAAATAATGTTAAGTATGGTAGTTTTGACTTTTAAAATACTGCAGAAATAATGGGGATGAGTAACCTAAAATTTATTCAAGGCAGCATTTCAGATAATAAGAAACATACATACCACATTTTATCATACGTAAAATTATGGTAAAAAGTGTTATAGGTCACATAAATACCAGAGTCAATGCAAAAACCATAATAATAAAAACAATATAATAATAATATAAGGAGTATAATAATAATAATAATAGTAATAATAGTAAAATGAGTAAAGGAATAATAATAATCATAGCAATATTATTATTATCATTTTATATTGATATCAAAATTATAATAATAATAATAATAATAATAATAATAATAATAATAATAATAATAATAATAATAATAATAATAATAATAATAATAACAGTAAAATTAAATGAGATTATGGAAAGCAGTCAGCGAGAGACAGAGGGGAGAAAGAATTCGCCTGGCGAGAGAGGGAGGACTTGTCTCAGTTGTCGTGCCTAGTGACGTCACATTAATAACGGCTATCCGAGAGAAAGCTGTACATGAGTTGACAAAGAGCAATTTCATATATATATATATATATTATATATATATATATATATATATATATATATATAAGATTAATTGAATTATTATAACTAAAGAAGTTACTAAAGTCTACTAAGTAGTATGTCAAAAGGCTTCGTCTCTGTTTTAACCATCTTTCAGTGCAAACCACCACATAGGTATATGCTATTTAGAATCATTGTCAAAACGAAATAAAATAATGTAAGTGTCATTCTCGAATAGTTGTGGTTCTTTCACCATAGTTATGACATGCAACAGAGACGTACATAGCCGCGTATTTGTATGGTAAACCGCCGCCTTTTTAAAAGCATCTACCGGCGTTTTTCTTTCAAGTCAGAGTTGGCGGTGTATATACATGTTGGGGACCACTGTCTATGCTTGCATAGATGGACAGTTAGTGTTCTTACCTTGGTTAGCAGTTAACAGGTGAAATGCAGTGTAGATATTATAATCTCGATGACGCTAATTGGAGCAATTCATCTTCACGGCAGAGCAGACGAGAGTCCAGACGCCACTGAAATTTCCCGCCAAATTCCCGGGGTCTCGAAGAATCTCGAGACGGCAACAATACAAATTGCCAAGTACCGCATTTTGTAGGAACTTGCTTCAAAACTATCCATAACTCGAAACCAATATGTTGTTCGTAACTTTTTTGGTGCATTACACTATCAGTGTAACAATATGGTGATTTAATACAGAGTAAAAGTTCATTTCATGACATGATCACACAAACTTACCAAGCCCATTTTAAGACAAAGTACAATAGAGGGTATATTATTCACAAAAAATACCCTGCCTCCTGGTTTTGAGGGGTATATTTGAGCCTTAGGGTGTTTTACATGTATTTAAACCCCAGCTCAATCGTTATACCCTTTCTGTACCTTGAACTTTTTACAGTGTAGTGATAAAACACCATTTCTGTAATATCATAAAAGATGTGTCAAAATATGATTTTCGAGTGAAAATAAGTAGAAACATTCCGCCGTCCAGCTTTTC
>NC_090745.1:89412463-89414963 GCF_036898095.1 Palaemon carinicauda
AAGCTACTTTTATTTTAAATTTATCAAAGAATCCTCGGCTAATCCCATGAATTTCACTAAAATTTTCATCATTAGTTTTTCCTGATTTGTTTTTAATTATGTCTGAATGAATTTGTTCCATCTTTTCATATGTGATTGTCTTTGAAATGCTATCACCTACCAGCTATAAACTATAGGTTGAAATATAATAATTCTTATGTATGTATGAACACATACACACACACAAACACACACACACACACACACACACACACACACATATATATATATATATATATATATATATATATATATATATATATATATATATATATGTATATATATATGATTTCAAAATTTATCAAATGGCCGATGTCAATGCCCTTATATGAAACATCTTTTAGAAGTCTACCTTCTAAGGAATTCAAGCTACTCTCTCTAGTGAAATTTATATGATAAATTATATCAAACAATGCTCTCTGTCATTTTCTTCCTGGCAATTGATGTATCGAGTAACCTGTGTTATATGGAAGAATGAGTCCTACGGCTTAACCTAAAGAAAACTATATTTCTATTCCTTTACCAACACTCGCTTGAAGTGCGAAGTGTAGGGTTAGCATGGCTTCTTTCGTCTCCTGTCATAAGTCTCATTCTTGATCTTCAATGTGAGTGGGTAAGATATAAAACGTTGGTCTTGTGTTTAGGTAAAGTCTAAAGTCACGAATCACATTATCAGGTATGCTGAACTTTTACTGACAAAGAATTTCGTATTGCTTGGGGTAGGTCATATGACAATTATCTATGGAGTTAAACAGGCGTTTAACAATTCGGGGTATGGGAGGTACAGGGAAGAAACGTTATAACAAACGTCACTGAGGGACGTCATCACTTTTGAGAATGTGTGGGTGGCTAAGACTGGCTTTAGCCTCATTTTCTTAAGTAAAAAAGTTAATGAAACGTAATTGGCAATGCACAGTATTTCCCAAAATTAGGCCATTGTATGAAGCGCTCCCTGCTTTGATATCATGGAAATCCATCAGTTATTTTAGGAGTTATTTAAAAAAAAAACACTATTACACGGCCTCTGGAAACGATAGTAGGTCTGTCTTCTTTGTCTAAGACACTGGTTGCCTTGGCTAAGCTTCTTGACCCATATAGCTTCTTTCAAATTGTTCACTTCCGCATTTTTGTTCGATCTCCAGAACAGAAATTTTGTTTTGATTACTTGTGTTCAATTTCTGGTTCGTTCAATCTCCGAGGTATCACTGGATATATATTATACATCCACGTAAGTTAAAACACGTGCAAGAAAAAATATACTGTAGATCCTTACCAAGAAATGTTTTCAATAGGTTTTTGATTTATCAGAATTCAAAAAGCAAATGTTGACAAAGTATAAAATTCATCATCACTGTTTCTTTATGTAGTTTTCTCTAATCCAGAAAACTCGATATACTCCACAAATAAAGTTATATAAAACTTGCATAATTATAAACAATTGAAAGTATTACCCGTATCTCCATTTCATCTTCACTCATCCTTTGCCTTTGTCAAAAAACAGAAACACGATTGATTTAATTTTGCATCCAAGTAGTTAACGTTGAAATTGATTATTCAATGTCCACTAAAAAGCTACAATTGTTCCATAGATTTTTTTTTTCTTGGTAGTATGAATTCAGATATTTTGCTAACTGCACAACTAAATGAAAATGACTATCTTATGATTATTTTGGTTATCGTGAGCTTTTTCTTCAAAAGTTACATTTTAACCGGATGTACAAACCCGAGCAGCTCATTACCATAAGTACTTTGGTTTTCCGGATTTTAGCCCACTCTGAATACAGTCGTTATTGGAACCAGTAATAACTCTAGATATGCACCTAGTATCAAGAAAACCTTAAGACTCATTTCTGTTAAAAAAAATTATCTAATAGATATTTTGAAACTGAGAAGGCATTAGTTTATCGACACTTATCAGAATTTACTGTAAATCCTGTTTCTGTTTAGGAAGACTTGGCGAAACACTCACAAAATAGCCATTCAACTGGCGATCAAATAGTCGAGGAATTGAAAAACCGAAATAGACACCTTTTTTTTAATGAAAACTTTGTATTGAGTGAAAGTAAGAGCTTTGGAGATTTCTATATGTTTATTTGTGAGTCTAAAAAGAACATTTTATTTTTGTAAAGGATATTGCCATCCCAGTAAAAGAACTCTTCAGGATCACACTTTTATTACCAAACTGAGCCTTCTGATAACGTTGAATTGAAAAACCGATTTCTAGGTTCCAATATCATCATGAACTAGGGTATGTCTTTTTTCAGTCTTCTAAATTCAGTTATTGTAGAAAAGCTAGTGCTATTATCCATATAATTATATTGTGTGTGTGTGAGAGAGAGAGAGAGAGAGAGAGAGAGAGAGAGAGAGAGAGAGAGAGAGAGAGAGAGAGAGAGAGAGAGAGAGAGCAGTTTCTTAATGTCAGCGAAATTGATATACTGTAGTTTCCACTTAAATATTCACA
>NC_090745.1:89427463-89444963 GCF_036898095.1 Palaemon carinicauda
ATCAGGGCCTTAAACCCCTTCATTAAACATTAAGAAAACACTGGTTCTAAAAAGTCTTATACTGTACTCAACTACATTTTTAACGTATATTCATTAGGTCGATAATTTTTAAATAATTTCATATATCAAGTTCATCGTATTGCCTAATTGACAGACATC
This sequence comes from Palaemon carinicauda, assembly GCF_036898095.1. Classification (NCBI taxonomy): domain Eukaryota; kingdom Metazoa; phylum Arthropoda; class Malacostraca; order Decapoda; family Palaemonidae; genus Palaemon; species Palaemon carinicauda. The sequence goes on from NC_090745.1 coordinate 89,427,623, forward strand.
GTCTAACTATCAAACACGTAACCATTAAACAGTAGCATTATTGTACACCCATTGTAAACATACTTTCAAAGGTGGACGCGATTAAGCTCTTTGGTCTTACCTGCAGAACCTGTGTCACAAGTTCAATTGAATTTGTGTAGGTACCTTCAAACATTCGCAGGATTGAAAATTCAGAGGTGAATAGAAAAATTTATAAGAAATTAAGGTATTGTTATACTTCAATGCTTTTAGAATACATTTGACTAAACACATTATTGAATTATCAAGCAGATTTTTTCCAAAGTACCAATGCTTACCTCTTGTAAAAAGGTTGAATCATTCTGTTGGAATATAATTAAGATTCGCTTGTTGAACATAAAACTATGCGTGGAGATACATCTACGCCTTGATTAGGCTTGAGTTTGGGTGTCGCTGTGTCAGAGAGCAAAATAAATATTCGATGCTAATTGTGGCAATGAATAGAATGGCATCTAATATGAAAGCATACATCTCAAAAGTATAGACAAAAATTGTGTAACACCCTAATATTCTGAATGTTCAGAAAGCATAAGCGCGGTACCATGTAAACATATTTTCCAACCCTATTTTAATACATATTTCTGTCGATTTACCTCGGTAGTATATATATCTATATCTATATATATACATACAGTATCTATATCTATAGCTGTATCTATATCTATATCTATATCTATATATATATATATATATATATATATATCTATATATATATATATATATATATATATATATATATATATATATATATATATATATATATACTGTGTGCGTTGTGTATGCACGTGTTGATTTAACTAACCATTTACAAGACCACGTACGAAAAATTGAAACAATTAGTTTGCCATTGTATAAATAACCTTTTATTGATCTCTCTCTCTCTCTCTCTCTCTCTCTCTCTCTCTCTCTCTCTCTCTCTCTCTCTCTCTCTCTCTCTCATATGTATAAATATATATATATATATACATAATTTATTATTATCATTATTATTATTATTTGCTAAGCTACAACCCTAGTTGGAAAAGCAGGATGCTATAAGCCCAGGGGTCCCAACAGGGAAAATAGCCTAGTGCGGAAAGGAAACAAGGAAAAAGTAAATATTTTAAGAACAACAACAACATTAGAATATTTTCTATATAAATTATAAAACCTTTAACAACACAAGAGGAAGGGAAATTAGATAGAATAGTGTGTCCGAGTGTACCCTCAAGCAAGATACCTCTAACCCAAAACAGTGGAAGACCATGGTACAGAGGCTATGGCACTACTCAAGACTAGAGAACAATGGTTTGATTTTGGAGTGCCCTTCTCCTAGAAGAGCTACTTACTATAGCTAAAGAGTCTCTTCTACCCTTACAAAGAGAAAAGTAGCCACTGAACAATTACTTTGCAGTATATATGGTTATTTATATATCTATTTTTTACTTATGTTATGCATATATTTATTATATTTATGTGTATATGTATATATACATACATACATATATATATATATATATATATATATATATATATATATATATATATATATATATATGGAATAATTGCTTTCCAAGAGTGACTTTACTTTGATATGAGACTACTTTTTTTAATTGATTTTGTGCCTCGAATAACGTTTTATCGAAAACAATTAATAATGCGATGTGCCTTTTTATACACAGACACACTCCTGTCAATTACAAGATTTAAATGTAAAACAGTCCAACAATTTTTAACTGAGATTGTTTAAAAAAAAACAATGCCAAAACACTGACAAATTTCATCATGATTATCATTTGAGTTCTGTCGTCAAGGTCCTTCCTCCTCTTGGTTGTTTAATCATTTTTCTTCCTAGCAATACCTAAACCTGTTTTGCAAATGGGCATGCACCTGTTTCAGGCTTTTTTTTTTTTTATACGTGTGAGTAAAAGCGAACATTAATCCGAGTTCTCTGCTCCTGTTAATTTTGTCCTTATCTAACTACACTTGCTCTTCTCCCAAGCTAGTCTCTGAAAGCGAATATTGATTGATATATTTAATATATATTTTCATTTGAAAATTGTAGTAAAGAATCCTATCCATTTCCATCAATCCCTCAGAAGTAATAGAACGGACACCAAGGTTTTTTCCTGGTACTCAGCAGAAATGTTTATTCACAATGAAATGTGGAACTAAAAGTGAATAACCTAGAATAGAGGTAGGCGTACAGTATTACTCAGAGTACTTATATTTTGCTTTTGGAGCCTCAACACACACCCTAAGTTTCTCTTATAAAACTACGAAGTCAACTTACTTAACCTTTCATATATCTATCCCGACATGAAGAAACTTATACTTTGAAGCATGTTTGAGTGCCATCAGTATTTATAAAATTTCCATCCTAACAGAGATGATTGAGATTGTAAACACTTCGCAATATAAAAGCAATGAATCAAAGTTACAGTCGACAAAGAAACACTTAAATGTATTATAAAGCAGTTCTTCTCGTCACTAGGGGTATATACTCCTACGAAGTTACTTAATTAATACACATACAGTTAACAGTTCTTAAACACAAGCAATAAATATTTTTTACCCCCCCCCCAAAAAAAAAAAAAAAAAAAAAAAATATATATATATATATATATATATATATATATACTGTATATATATTTATATATATGAATATATATATATATATATATATATATATATATGTATATATATATACATATATATATATATATATATATATATATCTATATATATATATATATATATATACATACATACATATATATAAGTTGCAGGATTACACGTGATAAAAATATCGTGAACTATATTGGTAAGATGGTAAGAACACAAGTGACATTGTTTTCTTAATATAGTAGCATTGATACTATTGGATATACCGATAAACTCACAAAGAACGAAATCAATTTGCTTACAACTCGTTGTGAATCCTTGATCAATTCGACTACAGATACCTAGATGTTCTCCCAATCTATTGTAATAATAAAATTTTCTTTTTATCATTCCTTCACAGGTAATCATTGCCTTCCACGAATATATCTGACAAACCCAAACAAGAATTTCCAAAGGATTACACCCTCTTAAGTGATAATAGACTAATAATTATGATCTACTAATTTGAAATCGAAAGTGATTAAAGGGGTAAAAATAATATGAAAGGTAAAATATGATGGGGATATCAATGCTCTACCGGTATTAATAATCATTCAATAAGATTTTTTAACACGAAATTCAAGTAACCTTAAAAGAGGTGTCAGTTTGAGTAACCTTCAAATAGGTATCAGTTTAAGTAACCTTCAAAGAGGTGTCAATTTAAGTAACCTTCAAAGAGGTGTCCTTAAGTATGATTGTGGAGGTTTCGAAGACCAAACTAACAATCTCCACCCTGGATATTTTTATCCCATTAAGCCTTAACCTTCAATTAAGACACCCTCTTGTACAAGAACCCTTGCAATCCTCGTAGTCCAATTTAAGGATGAGAGTGGCAAATGGGCTACAGATCAGCCTTAAATCTCGAGTCCAAACAAGGCTTGAAAGGCAGGACCTGATTGTGTCACTGATCTGGGCTTGACGTGCTAATTTCAGCTAACACCAGACTGACAACTGATGAAGAGAAAAGAAGTGGCTCGAGGACTATTGTCTTCGTATTGTCAAACTTCTCTTCCCTCTTAGGCAAGTCGTCGGATTCAAATACGTCTAATCAAACTCAGATACTTCCGAAAACGAGATTTCTGGTTTTTACGTACACGAGACAGGTTCTGAAAAAATTATCTCTCTCTCTCTCTCTCTCTCTCTCTCTCTCTCTCTCTCTCTCTCTCTCTCTCTCTCTCTCTCTCTCTTGGAAGTGATAAGGAGTGGGCGTTGTAGTTTACCTTGAGTGGCCTTGCGATGCCAAGTAATGTGAGGTAACAATTCCAGCTATGATTAGAGAACATTATTTAATATTTGAAAACAAAATTCATTCTACTTCTGATTCTGCATTAATTTGTATGTTTAGAGTTATGTTATAACATTTTGAAAAGATGACATTAGTGAAAGGCACTAAGAATGGGCTACGTGTTTAAAGAACTGCCATGATATTTTCATCCTAAGAATGAAATAGCCCTTCTCCTATATTTTGCTTGCATAGTTTCTTTCAAGTGCAATAATCCACTTGAGGTTACAGATACAGTGAGGCAGAGGCAGAAAAAATTTGTGGGAATAAGAGAGGAGAAAGATGTAAAATTATAATAATCCGGGGAAAATAATTGAAAAAAAATTGAGCCTTCAAAGTTCTAAAGAGCAATACAGTTTTATTATCATAACTAATACGATCATTTAAAACCAGTCGCGAGATATGTAACATTCTGTTCCTATTATTGGATTCATTTAAAACTGTTGTAATCGAAAAAAAAAAAGCCTTGAAGACTCATAATGAATTTAAACATTTAAATAATGCATAATTTTGTTGTCATTAAGATTTTATATCTTTGATCACGTGATCACCTTATGTCTATTGGATCACCAATATAAAAATAAGTATATCCTGCAAGAAAAAGTTTATGTATAATCAGATTGGTATGTCCCTCTCGCATTGATAATATAGCTAACCCCCCCCCCCCTCTCTCTCTCTCTCTCTCTCTCTCTCTCTCTCTCTCTCTCTCTCTCTCTCTCTCTCTTAACTTAACTGACACATTAATAAATACAGGAGGTGAAGTATAAAAAAGATCCTCTTATCCACCAGTAGTGTTTAGAAATTCTCAATGTAAATTAAACATTTCTGATTGATTAAATAAGCATCAACACCATAGAATTGATAATTTATGAGTTGAAGAATTGGTATCTGGAATATATAAAAAATACAACTTGCCTATATTTTGTAAGAAACCAAAAAATATTGCTAAGGAAAGTGACCAACTCTAAAAACTAAAAACCTTCATTCTAAATCGGTTTTATAAAGCAGATATTGGTTACCGTAGAGAGAGATTTATTTCGAAAATAAATGTTTACCTTATATGCCCAGTAGAAAAATATTTAAGCTAATTTAATCTAAAGCAATATTTATTAAACTACGTGAAATATTTTTTAACTTTTTTATTATGTTTCTCTGAATAGTTTTGCTTGCGATATCAATATACACAAAACTAGCATAATGATGTTTAAATCAGAGAGAATCGAAGACTTTGAAGTAGTTTTACTTCATTAACGGTATGCAATTACCGTAGAGAATTCTCACAGACCGTTGTATGACATACTTTATACTGTAGTTATATCATTGAATGATAGTTTTCAAATAAATAATATTATGGTTATACATATTTCAAATTAACGTTAACATAACCTGACCTTAAATCTAGGGAAATATTTTAAGGCAACAGCAAATGAATTATAATCTCTTGCACATGGTAATAGTTTAAATTTTTATATGAATATCCAAGCTTATTATGACATAAAACTCTTAATAAGGCGATTGTGTATGTACTTTATATATACATATATATTAATGTATATATATATGTATATATATATGTATATATATATGTATATATATATATATATATATATATATATATGAATACACACACACACACACACACACACACACATATATATATATATATATATATATATATATATATATATATATATATATATATATATATATATATATTCGTTTCTAGGACAATTGCCAGCCGGACTATTGCCAAGCTGACAATATCCATCCGGACAATTGTTAGTACCAGTGCCATGCGGACAATAGACAGTCGGCCAACCGCCAGGCGGACAGTTTCCATACTTAATTCATCTGTTTTGTTATAAAAGATTATTCCTCATAAACGTTGCTTTACAAATTACTTGTTTTGATATATGTACACCCAGCAACAAACCCGGTGTCGCCTGGCCAGACCTTACTTGGAGAGATCATGCCGCTCTTGCCCTGAAAGGTGGCCGACGTTAAACAACCGAGACATCGTTAGGATGGTTCGAATGAAGAGGAGGGAAAATACTGATATCACTCAAAGAAATGCGATGAAGAGAGAGAACTTTTTTATTCTTTTAAGAAATGTAATCTAATATTATTTCGAAACTAATTCATCAAAAGATTTTATCATAACTTTTTATTTGAATTTCCTATCCTTTTTCTATATGAAATTGTCTTGAATAATATTGGAGTTGACTATTCATATTAATATTCATAACATGGAAATATCCTTCGTTTGCATTTTCTTAAGCAATTCCTCTCTCTCTCTCTCTCTCTCTCTCTCTCTCTCTCTATACATACTGTGACGGGCCGAGAGAAGGTTGTGAACTCAAAGGCAGGATGCAATCAACTGAGTTATAATATTATAGAACACTCTCCTTTATATACAAAACCTCAAGGCAACAGGACATAACATGTTTACAAGACAGACAATGTCACAGAGGAAAACCGGAGACGTGAATTTTCATGTTCGTTTTAGTGCGAGGGAAGAGCGCAGATACAAGCATAATATATACAAAAGGAATTATGTACAATTGTGTGACACACGGTTGGTACATGGCTCCCCCTCCCCCTAAAAATGACATACTGTACATGTTAAATAGGGCGCCCTGATCTAGAGAGGCGAACTGTAGGCGGGTCATCTGGCAGAAGATAAACAGGTTTTAGACGATCAATGGAGAATGCTTTCGGACTGCGTCGGATCACAAGGAAAGGGCCCGTGTAAGGGGGCGTTAGTGGTGGCTTGCTGGTGTCGTTGCGCAGGAAGACGTGCGTTGCAGAGTGCAAGTCCGTTGGTAGGTGATGCTTCGCTGGGGGCTTGTAAGTCTGGCGGCACGGAGTAAATTTTCCCACGACGTGACGTATGCGCTGGAGATCGTCGGAGAAGGTTATAGAAGGAAAAAATTCGGCAGGGACGACTAACGGGTCGCCATACACCATTTCAGCTGCCGAGACGTCGAGGGCGTCTTTAGGAGTGGTCCTTAGTCCCAGGAGGACCCAGGGAAGCTGATTAAACCAGTTGCAATCCTTGCAGCGGGACATCAAAGCTGCTTTGAGGGTGAGAGGAAAACGTTCAACCATTCCATTGGCAGCGGGGTTGTAGGCCGTTGTCTGATGTAGGGTGATGCCCAGGAGATTCGCTAATGACGTCCACAATTGAAAGGTGAAAGTGGTTCCCCTGTCAGAAGTAATATGCTCAGGGATACCGAACCTTGAAATCTATCCAGAGAGTAAGGCAGATGTACATGAGGCGGACGTTGCAGTTTCCATGGGAATGGCTTCAGGCCAACGAGTGGAGCGGTCGATGACGGTAAACAGGTAACGATGTCCTTGTGATGTGGGTAGGGGGCCTACAACGTCGACGTGAATGTGTGCGAAACGACGCTGAGGTTGAGGAAAGGTGCCCACTCCTGAAGCCGTGTGTCGATGTACTTCGGAAGTTTGGCAAGCAGTACAGGCGCGGACCCAATCCTTAGCATCCTTAGAAATGCCGTGGCAAATGAACTTTGCCTTCAGCAGCTGTGCAGTAGAGCGGCACGAGGGATGTGAAAGGCCGTGAATGAAATTAAACACCTGTCGGCGCATGGGAGCAGGAATCCAAGGTCGCGGTCTACCAGTACTGACGTCACAGAGGAGGGTGGTGTTGGAGTCTTCGAGGGGAAAGTCTTCCCAACGGAGGGACGTGCAGGATGTCCTACAAGCTTGATACTCTGGATCATGTCGTTGGGCTTCAGCCAGGGCGTTGTAATCCAATCCCAGTTGAATGGCAGCCAACGTGTTTCTTGACAGGGCATCGGCAATGGGATTCATTTTCCCAGGGACGTATTGGAGGGTGCAATTGTATTCAGCCACGGCGGAGAGATGTCGGCGTTGACGGGCGGACCAGGCGTCAGACTGTCGAGTGAAGGCATGCACCAGAGGCATGTGGTCTGTGCGAATGACGAAGGGCGTACCTTCTAAGAAATGGCGAAAGAGACGGACAGCCAAGTGCACCACCAGCAATTCTCGATCGAAGGTAGAATAACCCGATTCTGCCTTGGACAGTTTTCTGCTGAAGAAGGCCAATGGGCGGGGCGAGCCTTTGACCACCTGCTCGAGTACTGCACCAATAGCGACGTCGCTGGCATCGGTGGAGAGAAGGAGAGGGGAGTGTGGGATAGGAAAAGTGAGAGCCGCAGCAGTTGATAGGGCCTTCTTTGCATTGCAGAAGGCTGCTTCTTGAAGGGGACCCCACTTCAGGTCCTTTGGCTTGCCCTTGAGGGAGGCGTAGAGGGGAGCAAGAGTGGCGGCAATGGCTGGCAGAAAACGGTGATAATAGTTGATCATGCCCAAGAATTCCTGCAGAGCTTTGACGGTCGAGGGCGCGGGGAAGTTCTGAACGGCTGCTACCTTCTCAGGGAGGGGATGGACTCCTTCAGGAGTGATACGGTGTCCTAAGAACGACACTTCGTTGGCGCCAAAGGTACACTTGTCGTACCGGACTACAAGTCCGTTTTGTTGCAGGCGGTCGAGCACGATGCGCAGGTGACGGAGGTGTTCCTCTTTTGAGGAGAAGAACACATGTATGTCGTCCACATAACATACACAGAGAGGGAGGTCCCCTAAGATGCCATCCATGAGACGTTGAAACGTTGCCCCAGCATTACGAAGGCCAAAACAGGAGTAATTGAAGGTGTATGTACCAAACGGAGTGGTGATGGCGGTCTTGGGGATGTCTTCTGGGTTCATAGGCACCTGATAATACCCCTTCAGGAGGTCGAGCGTAGAGAAAACCTTCGCTTTGTGCAGGTAGGAGGTCACGTTGGCAATGTTTGGGAGGGGGTAGTGATCCGGTTCTGTTTGCATGTTCAGGCGCCTGTAATCCCCGCACGGACGGAGGGAGCCGTCTTTCTTCAGAACGATGTGTAAGGGTGACGACCATGGGCTGGAGGCCTTTTGGCAAAGGCCCATTTCCTCCATTTTGGCGAACGTCTGTTTGGCGGCTGCCAATCGTTCCGGTCCCGTCGTCTTGATATGGTGATAAATACCGTGCTTGGGAGGAAGCGTGGGCATTTGGCGAAGTTCTGGACGTAAAACTTCCGGGTACGACGTGAGGAGGTGGGCGTAGGCATCCATGGGTGCGCTGATGTGGAGAGCGAGGTTAGAGGGGGCGGGTTGAAGAGGTGTCGACAAGTACGAGTCTGCGTTGACCAATCGTCAGTGGGCGACATCGACCAGAAGGTGGAAATGAGAGAGGAAATCCGCACTGAGGATTGGCATTGTGACGTCAGCAACGAGAAACTTCCAATTGAATTTACCGTTTCCGAACGATAATGTGAGGTTCTCGTAACCGTAGGTGAGTATCGCAGATCCGTTGGCAGCTACCAAGCGGACGTCGGCAGATGTAGACAGACTACGTCGTGCCTTGAAGAGTTTCCTTGGCAAAAGAGAACGACAAGCACCCGTGTCTACCAAAAATCGCACGCCCGTTCCTGCATCCTGTAAAAAGAAAAGATTAGAAACACGGGAGGCCACCGCCACAAGCGATGGCCTACTTACACGTTTTTTGGCCACTGACAATCCTTGGCACATTTCTTCGCGGTTGCCCCGAATCTGAAGTGGTAGTAGCAAAACTGCGGCGGATGGGAGGTAGTAAGTGGCTGTAGAAGTTGTTCGTTGGGGCGCGAGCGATTGGTGGGTGGTGGGCGGCTGTTTCGCCACTTCGGCACGTCACGGGGTAGGCGTGTATGTCCTACGGCATTCATGTCAGCTTCGGTTGACGTTGAATAGGCATTCTCGTCGTCAGGGGTGGAGGCGTTGATGGAGGTCTTGAAGTGGCTGTCCATAAGGGCGTCGGCTTTGGTCATCAAGTCCTTTATGGGTAAACTATCGACATCGGGTATGGCAGCGCGTACAGGTTCGGGTTAACGGCGTATCCAAAGGGCACGAAGTAGGTTCACCTCACGAGGAGAGCCGTCTGCGGCAGGTTGAAGGCGAGCGATACTGGTCATTTCCCTGAGGGCAAGTGAAGCCCTTTGGTCCCCCAACGGTTGTTGCGAGAGCTGAAAAAGCTTTGCTATACGGGCGGCTGGCGACGGCGAGTACTGCTGCAGAAGGTATGTTTTGAGGGCGTCATACGCTATTGGGGTGTCTCCTTGTTCACAAAGCCAGTCGGATATTTCTGGGAAGGTGTCCTCGGGTATCGCCGCGAGAACATAATCCACTTTGGTGGTTGAGCGAGTCACGCCCCTGATACGAAACTGGACTTCTGCGCGCTGAAACCAAGCAAACGCCTCTCCGCTGGCAAACGATGAAAGTTTGAATGGAGCGGCCGCAGCACCAACTGCCGTAGAGTCTGCCATAGTACTACCAACGATGAAGGGGCGAGGGGGTGGGGGTGGAAGGCGGTGGGAGCGAGTCGACTTCCGGGGTCACCAATGTGACGGGCCGAGAGAAGGTTGTGAACTCAAAGGCAGGATGCAATCAACTGAGTTATAATATTATAGAACACTCTCCTTTATATACAAAACCTCAAGGCAACAGGACATAACATGTTTACAAGACAGACAATGTCACAGAGGAAAACCGGAGACGTGAATTTTCATGTTCGTTTTAGAGCGAGGGAAGAGCGCAGATACAAGCATAATATATACAAAAGGAATTATGTACAATTGTGTGACACATGGTTGGTACAATACATACACACTGTAGCCTACGTATTACATATAGGGGTTAATAATGTATCGTTTCAAATAGCACCTACTGGGTAAACAATCATTAATAAGTGGCTTTGTTCAAATTTTTTAAGGAAATGAGTTATAAAGGTTTAGTTGTTGATTTCAGTGTTTTCCTTTGATTTCGATCATTAGCCACGTAGCTCGATGTGGTTGGGGTCAGCTTTTGTCACGGGCTACTTGGCTCCGGCCCTCTTAGAGAAAATGGTATTATTTGCTATATCAATTATATTAGTTTGAGGTTGGAGATTTAAAATGCATCATCAGTCAACAAAATTAATATTGTTTCAGAAGTGATTAGTGAAAATAAAATATGTGAAATGACATGCAATGAAAGTTCATTGGTGCATTATTATAGTGATGATGTGGTATATAGGATGTAGGGTATAACAGATTAAACTATCAACACATTGTTCACTCAAATTATCTAGTTCGGCGTCAATAACCTTAGATGTCAGGGTGACAAAAAACTCCTAATCAATCAATCAATCAAATTATCTGGGCAAGTCGCTCACTTCCAAGCGAACCCCCATCCCTGGGGATGATTGCTCAATGCTCAAAGGTCCGAGTCTAGCTGGCTTCACCCTTCCCAAGGCATAAGGAAATATTTCCTTAGCATTGAGTATCCGTATTATTACGATTTTATTTGTCGTTTCATGTCCTGATGTCCAACACCTTAAAAGTGTTCCCCCGGTAAGCTTTTCAAGAAATCCATTACTCTCGATATTTGTTCAATCAGTTTTTTGCATATTTACTTCGTTATTCATAGTTTTTATATCATTTTAAACATCTGGAAAGCAAATTGTATGAAATATTGTCATCTTAGTATTTCGTTTTTCATTTACTGAAAAACTTCCACCAGAAAGATCTCATCAAACCTCAAACATATGGGGATGGGGGTAGAAGGATATAACCAGGTGGGGGTTAAAGATGATGGTGGAGAGGTGGCAATTGGGTGATCTTAATGTATGGCTTGACGAGGTTTGCTTATTAACATTTATGAAGTGATGATGATGGTATTACCCCTATTGATAACATTTAACATCAATGATTCCAACTCGCAATGAAAACGGGCATATATCGTTCTAACATTGTTTTTAGGTGGTCATTGAACATCTTTGGAACATGGACTCTTCACCCGAAAGAAATACAAATCCAACACTAACTTGCAAAGTAGTTAGCGGTCTTGCGTGATCCTTGGGAACATCCAAATAATATGAAATATTGGATACAGATAATATATATATATATATATATATATATATATATATATATATATATATATATATAAATATATATATATAGATATATATGATATATATATATATATATATATATATATATATATATATATATATACAGAGAGAGAGAGAGAGAGAGAGAGAGAGAGAGAGAGAGAGAGAGAGAGAGAGAGAGAGAAAATGTTACAAGGATTTTGGATGTCTCAAAGGCTTTTCAGTCTTTATATATATATATATATATATATATATATATATATATATATATATATATATATATATATATATGTATATATCTATCTATCTATCTATCTATCTATCTATCTATATATATATATATATATATATATATATATATATATATATATATATATATATATATATATACAAGTTTATTACAAGTCTACCGTACATATTCCTATCGAATTCATGAATCTGTTCTTAGACTTGAAAGCAACCCTTCTCCACTATGATAGCTGATTAGTGAGTTTACAACACGTGGTTATTTATCATGAATATATATCAATAACAACGTGTTACAAACACTAATCAGCTATCATAATGGAGATGAGTTTATTTTAAACCTAAGAATAATTCCTGAATTCGACAGGAATATGTACAGTAGACTTGTAATAAACTTGTATTTGTCTTGATAGCATGGTTGGTCACAGTCTCTGCAAGCATGGTTTAGGCTAAGAGGCCAGAAGCTGTTATCATAAATGAATTTCAAGTGGATATTCATTCCCAAAGATAGAATTCAATATTAAATGCCATTGTGGTTGATATTTACATTAAATATATATATATATATATATATATATATATATATATATATATATATATATATATATATATATATATATATATATATATATATATATATATATTTGTTACTTGCCAAGTTACAACCCGATTTGTGTCCGATCTATCGGAGTCCAGACATGGATGGCTATACAGTATATGAAAGGTCTGGGACTCACTGACGGGTAAGTAGCAGGAGCCTGCATGGTGAGGAGGAGGTATGGTGGCTGTTTAGTTCGCCACTCACCAGGTTGAAGAGGGGTCATTTCATTCATAAAAAATACCTGAAGTATATGCTGTATTTAAATGTGGCACCTCTTTGGCCCACATTTTGAGGTTCCCTACCTCTAGCATCAGGGGCTTGTTGACCTCTTATTTTGAGGTGCCGTACTTCCTTCTAGCATTTGAGGTTCTTTGACCTCTATTTTGAGGTGCCTTATCTCTAGCATTAGGGGCTTTTTTACTTTTATTTTAGGTGCTTCAACTTTAGTTTTATGATCTCTGTGTTTTTAGGTGCCTTATCTCTAGTATTAGGGTCTTTTTACCTCTATTTTTAGGTGCCTAAACTTTAGGTTTACGGCTTTATGATCTCTATTTTTAGGTGCCTTATCTCTAGCATTAGGAGATTTTTTACCTCTATTTTTAGGAGCGTAATCTATAGCATTAGGGAATTTTTTACCTCTGATTTTGAAGTGCCTTATCCCTAGCATTAGGGAACTTTTTACCTCTATGTTGAGGTGCCTTATCTCTAGCATTAGGAGCTTTTTACCTCTATTTTTAGGTGTCTTAACTTTAGATTTAGAGGCTTTATGACCTCTATTTTTAGGTGCCTTACCTCTAGCATTAGGGGCTTTTTGACCTCTATTTTTAGGTGCCTTGCCTCTAGCATTAGGAGCTTTTTTACCTATAACTTTATGCGCCTTATCTCTAGCATTAGGGGCTTTTTGACATCTGATTTTGAGGTGCCAGGTGCCTTATTTATAGCATTAGGGGATTTTTTTTACCTATATTATGAGGTGCCTTATCTCTAACATTAGGATCTTTTTTACCTCTGTTTTTAAGTGCCTTAACTTAACTTTAGCTTTAAGGGCTTTATTACCTACGATTAAATGGATTAACCGGTGATGAAGTGTGGGACAGAGGTAGATGGAGAACGCTGGCCAGAAACATCGACCTCACATAAAAGTGGGAAAAGATGCAGACAAAGAAGAAGATGACCTCTATTTTTAGGTGCCTTATCTCTAGTATTAGGGGCATTTTGGCCTCTATTTTGAAGTGCCCTGTCTCTAACATTAGGAGCTTTTTCTACCTCTCGTTTTAGGTGCCTTATCTCTAGCAATTGGGGCTTTTTACTTCTATTTTGAGGTGTCTTATTTCTAGCACTAGGGACTTTTTCACCTCTATTTTGAGGTGCCTTATCTCTGGCATAAGAGGTTTGTTTACCTGTATTTCAGGGGGCCTAATCTCAATCATTAGTCTTTTTTTACCTCTAATATGATGTGCCTTATCTCTAGCATTAGGGTTTTTTACCTTTATTTTGAGGTGCCTTAGCTCTAGCATTAGCTGACTTTTTACCTCTATTTTGAGGTGTCTTATCTCTAGCATTAGGGGCTTTTTGACCTCCATTTTGAGGTGTCTTATCTCTAGCATTAGGGGCTTTTTGACCTCCATTTGGAGGTGTCTTATCACTAGCGTTGGGGGCTTTTTGACCTCCATTTTGAGGTGTCTTATCTCTAACATTAGGGGATTTTTGGCTCGATTAGGAGGTGCATTACTTCTAGCACTAGAGGCTCTTTGACCTCTATTTTTAGGTGTCTTATTTATAGTATTAGGAGCTTTTTGACCTCTATTCTTATGAGCCTTATATATAACATCAAAGGTTTTTTTTTTACCTCGATTTTAAGGTGCATTGCCTCTAGCATTAGAGGCTCTTTGACCTCTATATTTAGGTGCCTTATCTATAGTAATAGATGCTTTTTTACCTCGATTTTGAGGTGCATTACTTCAAGCATTAGAGGCTCTTTGACCTCTATTTTTAGGAGACTTATATATAGCATTAGGGGCTTTTGACCTATTTGTAGGAGCCTTATATATAGCATTAGGGTCTTTTTGACCTCGATTTTGAGGTGCATTAGTTCTGGCATTAGAAGCTCTTTGACCTCTCTTTTTAGGTGCATTTTTTATAGCATTAGGGGCTTTTTTACCTCTTCTTTTAGGAGCATAGTATATAGCATTAGGGGCTTTTTTTACCTCGGTTTTTAGGTGCCTTATTTATAGCATTAGGGGCTTTTTGATCTCTATCTTTAGGAGCCTTATATATAACATTGGGGTCTTTTTTACCTTGATTTTGAGGTGCATTACTTCTAGCATTAGAGGCACTTTGACCTCTATTTTTTAGGTGTATTGCCTCTAGCATTAGAGGCTCTTTGACCCCTATATTTAGGTGCCTTATTTATAGCATTAGATGCTTTTTGACCTCGATTTGGAGGTGCATTACTTCAAGCATTAGAGGCTCTTTGACTTCTAATTTTAGGAGTCTTATATTTAGCATTAGGGGCTTTTTGAACTCTATTTGTAGGAGCCTGATATATAACAGAATGAAGGTCTTTTTTACCTTGATTTTGAGGTGCATTACTTCTAGCATTAGAGGCTCTTTGACCTCTCTTTTTTTTTTTTGGTGCCTTATTTATAGCATTGGGAGCTCTTTTACCTCTATTTTCAGGAGCCTTATATATAGCATTAGGGGCCTTTTTATCTCGAACTTGAAGTCCATTACTTGTAGCATTAGTGGCTCTTTGACCTCTATTTTTAAGTGCTTTATTTATAGCATTAGGGGCTTTTTTTTACCTCGATATTGAGGTGCATAACTGCTGGCATTAGAGGTTCTTTGACCTCTCTTTTTAGGTGCCTTATTTATAGCGTTAAGGGCTTTTTGACCTCTTCTTTTAGGAGCCTTACATATACCATTATAGGTCTTTTTACCTCGAATTTCAGGTGCATTACTTGTAGCATTAGAGGATCTTTGACCTCTATTTTTAGGTTCCTTATTTATAGCGTTAGGGGCCATTTGACCTCGATATTGAGGTGCATTACCTGTAGCATTAGAGGCTCTTTGACCTCCAATTGGAGGTGTCTTATCACTAGTATTAGGGGCTTTTTTACTATCATTTTGAGGTGCCTTATCTGTAGCATTAGGGGCTTTTTTACCTCGATTTTAAGGTACATTACTTCTAGCATTAGAGGCTCTTTGACCTCTCTTTTTAGGTGCCTTATTTATAGCATTAGGGCTTCTTGACCTCGATTTTGAGGTGCATTACTTGTTGCATTAGAGGCTCTTTGACCTCTCTTTTTAAGTGCCTTATTTATAGCATTAAGGGCTTTTTGACCTCGATTTTGAGGTGCATTACTTCTAGTATTAGAGGCTCTTTGACCTCTATTTTTGGGTGCCTTATTTATAGCATTAGAGGCTCTTTGACCTCTATTTTATGAGCCTTATATATAGCATTAGGGGCTTTTTTACCTCAATTTTGAGGTCCATTATTTGTAGCATTAGAGGCTCTTTTACCTCTATTTTTAGGTGCCTTACTTATAGCATTGGGGCCTTTTTTACCTCTATTTTTATGTGCCTTATTTCTAACATTAAGATTTTTTAACCTATATTATGAGTTACCTTATTTCTAGCATTAAGGGGCTTTTTACCTCTATTTTGAGGTGCCTTATTTCTCGTATTAGGGTTTTTTTTTACCTTTAGTTCAAGGTGACTTACCTCTAGCATTAAAGGCTATTTTACGTCTTCGTTTAAAGGCTCTTAGTTGCTGTTCTCTTTTGTCTGTTCTAGTTTTTCAAGATTAGTTTTTTTTTTTTTTTTTTTTTTTTTGGTTTGTTTTGATATTTCATCATCCAGTTTCCTTAGTTCGTCAATTTCCTTCGAGATTTCATCGTATTCTTTCCTAGTTCGCCAGTTTCCTTCTAGATTTCAAGAGAAATTTCAGTGCCCTGTGGCCTCAGTTCGTCAGATTCCTCAGAGAAATCGATGGCATCCATGTCTTTGTCCATCAGGGCGATGGGTAAAGACAGGAATGCTATAAATTTTCTCCGCATATGTCATCACGCTAAAGTAAACGACGAGCAACACAATATATTTACCAATATGATCTGAATATGTCCTTTCTTCAATGTCGAATTTTGCGACTATCCTGTTGAAGAACAACACGTCGCTCACCGTTCAGTTGAACCATTCTATCTCCGTCCTTATTTCCTTAGTTCCAATAGCCTCCAATTATAGGACATCGTTGCAAAAGCCCAAGCAAAGGATCATTCAAAGCGCGTATATCATGTTCTTCAAAGCTCGACAACTTCTGCAGCAACCACCAAAACTAGCTGTAGATGAAAAGCCTCCCGTTGATCCAGTAGTTGTACTGCACAATTCTCACGGTCAGCTCCCGGTTCCAAAAATACCCATTAACAATGTTCACTACGTTGCATGCTTAGTTTGAAAAAAAAAAAAAAAAAGAGATCAGGTCTTCAGAAGTCATTTGAAGCTCGGGGCGGAGTCGTTCAGAACTGCTCCGGGAAGATTCTGTTCAGGAGTCATTTAGAACTCCATGCTAAGTTTACGG
>NC_090745.1:89457463-89474963 GCF_036898095.1 Palaemon carinicauda
TCGGGTTTTGCCTCTCCATGCCACATTCTGCCATTCATCAGGTATTGCCTCTTCATGTCACCTTCTACAAAATAATCTTGTAAGTATCCTGTGAGTAATTTCATTTTCAGCCAAAATCATCTCAGCAGTTACGCAATTGTATCCAGTGGCTTTACAGTTTTTTAATGATAGCTTCGACTTCAAATTCACTGAATTCATTCATGGGTACATCAAGGTCTTCCTCAGCTTCAAGTGTATCAATCAAATTATTCCCTTCATATCTTCTATTCTTGACCTCACTAAAGTGTTCCATCCAACATTGCCTTTCTTCCTCATCTGTTATTATAACAGATCCATCTCTCTTTTTGAAGGGTATATGCATCTTCTTTTTTACCCCAGTAGAGATTTCATTAGTAATTCTATGTGCAATTCTTACACCATAGCCAACCCCTGAATTTATAGCTTTATCAGCCACATCTGCTTTTCTGTCTAAATATTCTTTGTTTCGTCACTGGAATACAAATCTACACTATTTATTAGGGGTATTACTTTTGGTGAAGCTGAAAGGACAAGCCATTAAAATTTTGGGGAGGGTTAACTACCGATTCCGCTAGTAAGTGAGGGTAGGGGGGTAGCTTGCTATTGCTTCCACTCACACACCTGTGATTTAGCTCAATTTGCTTTTGACTCTGATGGTGAATGGTCATTGCTGTTCTTCATCCTCACGAAGTTATTTTGGACTGCCATTAATGCGGTATCTTCATGTAGGCCGTGAATACCGATCGCCACACCCTTTGTCCAGCCTGCAGAGGTCAACGGTGTGATAGCAAAAATAAGTGTAAAGTGTCAAGATTGGTCTGCCTCCCAGGGGGAAAGGTTTAGGTACCGGAGGAAGGAGGAGTCAAAGCGGGATATTTCTCCTTCGAAGGTTTTTTTGGAGAAGGAAAAAATCCAAGGCTTCTTCTTCCGCTTCCCAACCTACTTCTGAAGCTCCTACTCTTTCGGCCTCTTCCAAGAGACCGTTGAGTAGTAGCGTAGGCCCTTTAACTGATGGTTAACCCCGCTCCTCGAGAGATGGTGTTGCTTCCCCTAGTGCACCAGCACTCTACAGTGGAACAAGTTTCTCCATCTTCAGGGAAATCTTGCAATCAAAAGGATCAGGATGGTAGGTGTTTGACAGGTCCCCGTCGCCCCATTCCCCTCCCCGCAAATGCATTACAGTGCGACTGCTGGGGAAAGGGGGAAAGAGGGAAAGGGCTCCACAGAAGGGTTCAAGATACTGAAGATACCCACCACATCAACCATCTGTCAAGACTTTTCACAGCGAACCTTTGGTACCTTTCTCTTCAGGAGGACTTTATGACAGTGCCTCCGTCAGCAAGCACCCTTGATTCAGTGCCATGGTTCGAGCAGTTGTGCAAGCCTTCAGGCCTGCTTTTTCATCTCTCTCTTCTGTGATCTTGCAATATCATACGGCACCAGCAGAGTTCCTGCAAAGAGCCTCGGCTGCTTCTCCCCTAACAGGAAAAGAGGAGTCTCAGATGTGGTAATATCACCTAGGACTCTCCCCCCCAGGAAGGTTCTCCTCGCACAGAGAGCTCTCCACCTCTGGTGGAAGTCAGGAAGAATAACTCCAACCGGCCTTCAATGCTGGAGTCTTATCTCCTTCCCCAGAAGGAATCGAAGGACTCTAGGACTCTGCCAAAGTCCTCTTCAAGGACCTCCATGCCTGCAGGAACCACCAGTCACTCTAGGGATGTTCATGACCCACCCCGAGGAGGAGCAGAAAGAGTCAGAACATGCCTTCTGGCAAGTCCTGACTCTCATCATGGTACTCAACGGGTTTACCGACCCAGAGATTCCCCCACGAGAGGGCAAAGACAAAGTCTTAGATCGTGTCTTTGGCACTCGGAAGCCCTCTAATACCAGCGCAGCCATACCCTGGTCTCAAAGGCTAAAGAGTGCTTGGGCAAAGATCGCCCAACAGCTCTCCAATCTCTCCTCCTTTCAACGTTCCAGCGCTAACGCCAAGCTCATCCCACCTCCTCGCGTCCAGCAGAAGAGGTACTTTGAGGTCTTGGACGAGCCTCGTGCAGCTCTTCCACTCCACCACTCTCTAGAAGAGCCCACCACAGGGCACTCTCTTGAGAGGCTCTCCAGCCGTCAGATCTCTTTCTCATCAGCGGAGATCCTCAATCAGGAAAAAAGTATGCCATGCAGGCTACTTCGTGGCTTGATCTTTGGTTGGGAACCCTGGGAATTCTGGTACGGACCAGGAATTTTTCCAAGGAATGTACCAGGAAAGCTATGGAAACTTTCCTTTTCTCAGGCACCCACACCATCGAGTTTCTCGCCTATCAAGTCTCGACCTTATGGGCGAACACCATCCTGAAACGGCGAGATGCTGTGTCTAAGTAATTCCATTAGCAGGTCCTGAATCCCAAGATAGCGAGGCTCAGGAACTCCTCTCTAGAGGGATCCTCTCTTTTTGAGCCAAAAGACATGGAACTCGCTGCTGAGAGATGGAGGAAGTCTCACCAGACCCCTCCTCCATAGGGCTTTGTCATCCAAGCCCTATAAATACCAGCACTTCAGCAATCCTGTCCAACCTAGACCTCAACGAGTAAGACAGCAGCGAAGCCAACGGTGTCTAAAAAGCCCTTTCCGTCCAAGAACAGGAAAGGCACAAAGTCCTCCAGGGGAGGAAAACATCCTAGAGGGAACGGCCGTAGGATAGGCCCTCCCCCCGCTTGTCCAACAGTGTGGGATGCTCACAAAATTGCTGGGATAGGAGGGAGCAACTTGGGGCCGAACCCCGGACAGTCTCTGAGATTCATTCAGGGTATCACGTCCTGTTCACAACATCTCGCCCTCCCATGATCAGGAATCCAGTTTCAATAGACTCCTTTGCAATAGGATCAGCAAAGGGGCTAACCCTCCGGACAGAAGTCCAGACCCTGCTGAAGAAGGATACTCTCCAGGAGGTCCTCGACGTTCTCCAGGCTGCTTCAGTCGACTCTTTCTTGTGAAAAAGGCATCTGGAAGTTGTAGACCAGTCATTGACCTCTCGGCTATAAACAAATTTGTCAAGCCAACTCCATTCAGCATGGAGACAGCAGACACGGTCAGACAAGTGGTAAGACCACAGGACTTCATGTGCACTCTAGACCTGAAGGATGTGGACTTCCAGATCCTAATCCATCTGTGACGGTGCCGAGAGAGGGTTGTGAACTCTAAGGCAGGATGCAATCAACTGAGTTGTTTATTAAGGAACACTCTCCTTTATATACAAAACCTCAAGGCAACAGGACATAACATGTTCGAGAGACAGACAATGTTACAGAGCAAAAACCGGAGATATGATCATTCAGGTTCTTTTTAATGCGAGGGAAGAGCGCAGATACAAGCATAATATATACAAAATAATTATGTACAATTGTGTGACACACGGTTGGTACATGGCTCCCCCTCTAAAAATGACATACTGAACATGTTAAATAGGTGCCCTGAATCTGGAGAGGTAGTAGTAAAAACTGCGCCGATTAGCGGCAGTGAGTGGCTGTAGAAGTCGTTGGTTGGGGTGCGAGTAAGTGGTGGATGATGGGTGGCTGTGTTGCCGCTCCGGCTCGTCACGGGGTAAGCGAGTGTGTCCTACGGCATTCATAGGCGTGTGTGTCCTACGGCATTCATAGGCGTGCGTGTCCTACGGCATTCATAGGCGTGCGTGTCCTACAGCATTCATAGGCGTGTCCTACGGCATTCATAGGCGTGTCCTACGGCATTCATAGGCGAGTGTGTCCTACGGCATTCATAGTCCTACGGCATTCATAGGCGTGTGTCCTACGGCATTCATAGGCGTGTCCTACGGCATTCACGTCAGCTTCGGTTGAAGTTGTATAGGTGTCCTCTACGTCATGAGTGGAGGCGTTGATGGAGGTTTGAAGGTCAAGAAGTGGGTTCACATCACAAGTAGAGCCGTCTGTGGCAGGTTGCAGGCGAGTAATACTGGTCATTTTCCCGAGGGTGAGCGAAACTTTGGTCCCCCAACGGTTGTTGAGAGAGCTGAAAAAGTGTTGCTATACGGGCGGCTGGCGACGGCGAGTACTGCTGCAGAAGGTATGCGTTGACGGCGTCATAGTAACGGTGAGAGGTAGGGGGAGGGGTGGGTGGGGAGGCGGGAGGAGCGAGTCACTCCGGGGTCACCAATGTGACAGTGCCGAGAGAGGGTTGTGAACTCTAAGGCAGGATGCAATTAACTGAGTTGTTTATTAAGGAACACTCTCCTTTATATACAAAACCTCAAGGCAACAGGACATAACATGTTCGAGAGACAGACAATGTTACAGAGCAAAAACCGGAGACATGATCATTCAGGTTCTTTTTAATGCGAAGGAAGAGCGCAGATACAAGCATAATATATACAAAATAATTATGTACAATTGTGTGACACACGGTTGGTACACATCCGTCTTCAAGGAAGTACTTAATATTCAGCCTAGACAACTGGAAATACCAGTTCAAAGTGCTGTGCTTAGGTCTTTCCACAGCACCTCAAGTCTTTACCAAAGTGTTTGCCTTATTGTCATCATGGAAACACAGGATTAGCATCCATCTGCTCCGTTATCTGGACGACTGGCTAATCCTAGCGGTCTCGGTGTCAACCCTTCTTCAACACCGGGGAAGACTTCTGAGGCTTTGCCAAGTTCTGGGGATCATGGTAAACCTTGAAGAGTCCTCCCTGCTTCCTACACAGAGACTGGTATACCTAAGCATGATGATAGACACCAGTCTCTACAAAACCTGCCCATCAGATGACAGGATATTGAGGCTGGGAAAGGTCGCAATACCCTTTCTCAGACGAGAAGAACTTCCAGCCCAAATGTGGCTGTCTCCTTGGGCACCTTTCATCTCTGGCCTGTCTAGTTTCCAACCGTCGCCTCAGGATTCGATCTCTCAAGTCCAGGTGGAATCGTTCCTTCATCTCCCCGGACATCCTGATCCCCATGGGAGTAGAGGAACAGACGGACCTTGAATGGTGGTGGGTGTCAGACAAGAATATACGAAAGGGAGTGGATCTTCTCATCCTCCCCCCAGATTAGATGCTGTTCTCAGAGGCTTCAAATAAAAGGTAGGGAGGTCTCACGTGCTACACCACACAACCTCAGGCCTCTGGTCAGAGTCAGAAGAATACCTACACAGAAATCTAGAGATGAAGACCGTCTTCCTGGCCCTTCAACAGTTGCACCAGTTCCTGGCTGGCCACTCAGTGGTGGTGATGAGCGACAACACCCCAGAAGTGGCTTACATCAACCGACAAGGAGGTACTTTTTTTTGCAGCCCCTATCCTGTCTAGCAGTAGAGATATTGAGATGGGCCAAGATTCACTAGATACCACTATCAGCACGCTTCATTCCAGGCAAAACGAATGTGCTCGCCAACAACTTAAGCAGAGCATATCAGATTGTGAGTATCGAGTGGTCTTTGGTTCATTTAGTAGCCAACAAAGTCTTGACTTTGTGGGGTTCTCCGACTGTGGATCTCTTTGCAACGGCCCTGAACTTCAGGCTCCCGTTGTACTGCTCCCCCAGTCCCAGACCTCAAGGCTCTCTAGCAAAATGCATTCCAACAATGGTGGGACAACATCGACGTCTACGCCTTTCCCCCGTTCTGTCTGATGAGGAGGGTACTCAACAAGGCCAGAACATCGGTCAATTTCTCAATGACTCTCATAGCTCCGCTATGGAATCATGCAGAAGGGTTTCCAGACCTTCAGCAACTCCTGATGGAGTCTCCGAAAGAGCTCCCTCCACGACACAATCAACCCAGACAACCACATGCTAACATATTCCACGAAGCCGTAGCTTCGCTATAACTTCACGCCTGGAGACTATCCAGCATCTCCTCACTAAGAGAGGATTCTCCCAACAAGTTGAGATCAGGATGTCTGGATACCTGAAGAAATCATCAGCAGCAGTCAACCAGTCAAAGTGAAAAGTCCTCTGTGGTTGGTGTCGTGGAAAGGTATCTCTCCTCTTGATGCCACTTCCAGCAATAGCTGACTTCCTTGTATATTTGCGTGAAGAAATGTGCCTTTTAGTCTTGGTGGTAAAAGGCTATTGCTCAGCCTTAAGCCTCACCGTTAGACTGAACGGAATGGACATTTCCTCATCACTAGAACTTTCTTTACTCATACAGAGTTACAAAATTACCTGTCCTCAGTCTGATGTGAGACCTCCCCTGTGGAATGGGGTTCAAATTCTCAGGTCTCTTTACCATTACATAAGGCAACAGATTGGCACCTGACTTGGAAAACGGTATTCCTACTAGCTTTGACTTCGGCCAAGTGAGTCAGTGAACTCCATTGTCTCTCATATGACATCACCCATTCAAGAGGATGGGGAGAGGTAACGCTCAGCTCCGTCCCTGAGTTTATTGCTAAGACTCAGAATCCATGAGTGGCGGATCCCCGATTTGACTCTTTCCGGATTTAAATTCTCCGCTCCGTAACATGTCAGGCTCTTACTCTGCCCCTTTGAGGAGTTTGAGGCTGTATCTCAAGAGAATAGTTGCAGCCCGTCCCCGTGTGCCTGCACTTTTCGTCTGCACAGGGAGGAACAAGAGGAGGGTCACCAAGAACACCATCTCCACTTGGATTCACAAGGTCATAGACCATGCCCTGAATCCGGACCCCCCTCCTTCACGTCGTTCCAGAGCTCACGATGTCAGGAGTGTAGCTACGTCCTTGGCCTTCAAGAGAAATTTCTCAGTGACGCAGGTTCTACAGGCCGGGGGGTGGAAACGTCAGACTACATTCACAGCTCACTACCTGCAAGCCACAAGAGGATTGATACGTTCTCTATCGGGCCTGTGGTGGCTGCACAACAGCTGGTGTAATACCTCAAGCTCCTTATTGGACAAGTAGCAGAATGTTGAGGGCATTGTTACCCAGTTTTAGTCTATGTGAATGAAAAGTTTGACTGGCTCTTATTCTTTTCTTCATCCTCCACTGCAGATAAACCATGTTTCCTTCTGTAGCTAGTATTAAGCTAATACTGTTGCGTCCCCATACCCTGACGAGGTGGTATTGGGAAAGTCTTGGGTACAACAGTTCTTCCTACAAAAACTCGGAATAAGTTTTACCTGGACAGTCACATTACTAAATATCTCAACACACAGCTCGCGTGGGCCGTGGAGCTTGCGTTACAACGTTCAGCAAGGTGGAGGTACTCCTTATTTTTGGTACAAACTTATTCAAAATAAGGAGTCCCTGGGTAGACAAAATCCAGATTGGCAGGAACGTCCACCTTCCTAACGTGTGGGTCACCCCTAATAAATAGCATAGGTTCGTATTCCAGTTATGGAACAAATGATAAATTCGGAGATAATTTGCATTTTTTATAACGATACAAACCTTTAGCTATTTATACAAACTTACCCGCCAGCCCTATCCCTCTTGAAGTCCTACCTCCAAGCATATACATATATATAAACTATATATATATATATATATATATATATATATATATATACGTATATATATATATATATATATATATATATATATATATATATATATAAATATACACACCCATATGTACCTATTTTTATATGTAAATGTGTATATGTATACATATATGTACTGTATATATATATATATATATATATATATATATATATATATATATATATAGATATATAGATATAATATATATATATACATATATATATATATATATATATACACCCATATGTACCTATCTTTATGTGTATATGTGTATATGTATACATATATGTACTGTATATAAATATAAGGATACATGAACATATATGTTAATGCATACTGTATATGTGTACACATACACACACACACACACACATATATATATATATATATATATATATATATATATATATATATATATATATATATATATATATGATAAATTTTGCACATTTAGACGTGTTTTTCATATTCAAATAAGCCATATATTTTGATGCATTAATGTCTGGATTCTCTTACCAACCACGGGATCAGAGCCCCAGGCGAAACCACTCAAAGACAATTGCTTCTGACCGGCCGGGAATCGACCCCTGGTCCACGAAACTTGGCCACGATGAAAGATAGAAGTCTGTGACAATTTTTCTGTACTTTTACCTGTCGAATTCAGTTTCTTTATACTTGGAATTGAAATCAACCCATTTTCACCATCGTAGCTGATTAGTATGTTTATACTTGACATTCAATTAATGATAAATTTCGCACATTGAATATAAAAATACACGTCTAAACGTGATATATATAGATATATATATATATATATATATATATATATATATATATATATATATATATATATGTATATGTATATATATAGACGTACACACACACACACACACACACACACACATATATATATATATATATATATATATATATATATATATTGTATGCGTATATATCATATATTGCGTATATTTGTGTGCAATTGAGAAATAAGTTTGAGAAAGCTCAACCTCTTTTATCATTATAATTTATACCCCTTTTATTGGTTGCATTATATCTATTTTGAATATTAGAAGCTGGACGGTATAAATTCAAGATCTTCTAAATCCTCATTAACTTTGATCATGAAAATTCCATGGGTAGAACAAGCACATTGATAAATTAGCATACCTTTATATTACCAAATGATACAATCAGCGATCACTGGAGAACACAAGGGTCCCTTTGTAGTGACATTCTTCATATTATCTTCTCTGCTCTATCTCTCTCTCTCTCACCCCACCCCCTGTTCCCCATCTCCTCACTGCCTGCCATATCTGGCATACCCACTCCGAGCTCGCCCTGTCATATTTCCATGACCGCTTAGTTGACATGTTTTGACAGGGAGACAGCTACTTACAGCAAACCAGACGACAGACCTCAAAACAGCCTCTGCCAAAAAAAGTCGATCGGTTATGTCCATCTATTGAAGAACAAGAAGCCGCGATGGGTCCCCCCTGCACTCCACACAGGGCTATCGGGATGCCGGTCTCATTAGGCTGTTTCCGAAGTAGCAGAGACCGTGAGTTCCACCTCTACGCTGGCGACGGAGATGAATGCGATATGCCATTGTCATGGGTCCCTCTTCTCGATATGGAGATGATGGTTCACCGCTATGTAAGACATGTTGATCCACGATGCTCGAATGCCTACAGACCTCTCTCTCTCTCTCTCTCTCTCTCTCTCTCTCTCTCTCTCTCTCTCTCTCTTCACATAAGGTCGACCGCTAGCCAAAATTATGCGGAGTCCAGCAGTTTCATGATCGCTTTATTATTCTGATGAAGTTTTGCATCCCGAAATTAATTAGCCCGATGACATTTCTTCTGAAATGAAACTATTTATAATTCCGCCAACCGGATTCCAATAAGCTAGCGTTAATAGACCGACAGCGACAGCAAAAGATTCCGAGACAACACGGTAAGCTTGTAAATTTTTCTGCGAAATGACTGTCATTATTACATAGACGAGGGGTAACTATTGTAAGATGAACCGTTCGATACGTCTAATCCATATACATAAAGTGTCTTCCACAAGCCCCGCGTAATAGCGAAGGATCAGGGGCAATTTATTAAAGGGTTATAAACCTGTCTTCTGGTACATTTATAGGCCATGAAATCAACACTTTGCACGACGGACTTCCACATATAAGGCCAGGCGGCAGGACAGTAGCGCGTTTCAGTCGCCATAAGGGCGTCAAGCTTGCGCGCTCCGGTCGTAAAACGGACCTAACCGTGTTTTTATTGTCTATACCTTCCATAATCACGGTTCGTTCGAGTCTTACGATTTGAGAGCGTTGTAATGGGTTGTTTCCAGGATTATGGGTGAAAGATTTTTTTTTTTTTAAATATTTTAAAAAGGGAACTAATATAAGTCTCAAAAAGGGCAAGATGTTATTTTGAAAGACCATAAATCATAGAGCAGTTTAAACTCTATAGTACTGGCAAAATTTATAATTTATGGTATGAATTTGTATATCTTAGTAAAATTAACCCAAATGCATGTTTGACGTATATTGCACTCCAATTAACCTCGATAAATCGAGTAAATATGGTCATATTCGTCATATGAAAATTAAATGTCACTGTGGCTATTTAAGCACTTATTGATTATTTCAGTTTTCAGTCTAAAGACAGAAATGGGGACGATGATGGAGTTTAAGACAAACCCTTTGATAGGAAATAGCAAATGATTGTCTAATCTAAGAACTACTTTTCTTTACCAATTCAAGACCTTCAGGTCGTTACTGTGTCAAAGAGGGTCTTTATTGTGTCCATTCCGCCACTAGCTGTACCCACTATTTAACCTTCAATTATACCTCACATTGTGTTTTCAAGATAGGGTTAGATGGTTCAATGTTTGTTAGGGGGTTTGATTCCCTGTTGATAAGCATTCAGTATAAGTGAATGAAGTATCAAATGCTGTGCAAGTTCACTTTAAAGTGGTTCATCCTAGAATAAGCTGTTAAAGGATGATTTTTTCCTTGACCGCTGTGGTTTTTCTTCACTAGAGCCATCCCTAGTTAGCGGATTGATTGATTAATTTGAGGTTTTCTGGCATCCTAAAAAGAACTGCATAATATTGATATGCTTGTGTCCTTTTGTATGTACAGCGCTGTGTTTTCTGTCTACAATTATTCCTTACTATTTCTTGAACTCGTGTATAGTTAGTTCCCTTTTATACTTCTTGATTATCACAGAGTGCTTTATTTTGATATCTCAACCACGCATATCATTGTTATAACGAAAGTTTCTCTATTCTGTTCCTTTTGCACAACTGAACATCTCTCTCTCTCTCTCTCTCTCTCTCTCTCTCTCTCTCTCTCTCTCTCTCTCTCTCTCTCTCTCTCTCTCTCTCTCTCTCTCTCTAAAAATAAATCGTGAACATCTGTATGTAATGCATACCCTGTTCACCATTTTTCTTCCCTTATTTCACGGATAACACTCTTGGTGACGCAAAACATTCCCTGTTAAGGCCTTTACTTTATATGATCTGTATTTTTCAACCCTTGAAGATGCGTCCTATCTAGTCTGTTAAGCTCTTACAGCCCACCATTAGTATTTTCCTTTTTTTTCTAAGAATTCTTGGTCTTTTGTACCTTTTGGGATCTTATATGGGAGACTACTCCAGTAAGAATATTTCGTATGTCTTGTGTTGCCTCGTTATAACGTGAAAAATTTTAAGTATTTTTGTTGTGGAAAAGGAAGTGCAGAGAGCGCCGGGAAATTATTTATTTTTCAGCACTGAAACCTTGAGAAAATCTTGGACATTTCTCATCAGCAACCGAGAAACGTATATTTTATAGTTCACTTTAATCTCTCTTTATCATCATGAAGGTTGTTATGATGTGTTAAGTATTGGCATTCTTTAGCTTTCAGATGAAAAGTATTTAGAGCTCCATTTAGGTCTCCGACCTACGCAAGGTATTCACTTACCAACCAAAGAAAAACTCTTTACATCTTGCTACTTTTGTTGTTCACCAACTGGAGTAAATTTATGACGTTCATTTTTATCTCCTATACGCTCGTCGTAAAAAAAAAATAAAAAAAAAATAAAAAAACACTAATATTATATTTACTAACCCCGTCAGTATAATTGGCATTTTAGCATGTTTGAAAGAAAATATTACCCTTTCTTTTAAAAGTATGCCATTGTGCACACAGATATACCAAACTCGCATAGAAATTAGTGAAACTTGGCCATCTACATTCTAAATGACCCAAAAGGGCAGCAGAACCGAATATGAAGTCATTTGAACATACGCATTAGAGACAGTATCTGTAACTTTTGTCCCCTTGAAGAAAAATGACAATAACAGACTGAAGAAGAGAAGCTCTGTTATTTGATAGTTTCTGAGCATACCCTTTAAGGGGTAATACTGTCAATTCCCCTTAAGTGGTAATACAGTCATTTCTCCTTACGAGGTATTTCTGTCCATTCTCCATATGGGGCAATACTCTCAATTCCTCTTATGGGGTAATACTGTCAGTTCCCCTTAAGGGGTAATACTGTCAATTTTCCTTAAGGTGTATTACGGTCAGTTCCCCTAATGGGTTGGTTAATACTATCAATTTCCCTTATCATTATTATTATTATCATTATTATTATTATTATTATTATTATTATTATTAATACTTGCTAAGCTACAACCCTAGTTGGACAAGCAGACTGCTATAAGCCCATGGTCTCCAACAGGGAAGATAGCCCAGTGAGAAAAAGAAACAAGGCAAAATAAAATATTTCAAGAACAGTAACAACATTAGAATAAATATCTCCTAAATAAACTATAAAACTTTAATAAAAGAAGAGAAAGAGAAATAAGATAGAATTTTGTGCCTGAGTGTACCCTTAAACAAGAGATCTCTACTCCAAGACAGTGGAAGACCATGGTACAGAGGATATGGCACTACCCAAGACTAGAGAACAATGGTTTCATTTTGGAATGTCCTCCTAGAAGAGCTACTTACCATAGCTAAAGAATCTCTTCTACGCTTACCAAGAGGAATGTAGCCACTGAACAATGACAGTGCAGTAACCCCTTGGGTGAAGAAGAACTGTTTGGTAATCTCAGTGTTGTCAGGTGCATAAGAACAGGAGAATATGTAAAGAATAGGCCAGACTATTCAGTGTGTGTGTGCGTGTGTGTGTGTGTAGGCAAAGGGAAAATGAACCGTAACCAGAGAGAGTGATCCAATTTAGTACTGTCTGGCCAGTCAAAGGATCCCAGAGGTATTATCTAAATAATACTGTCAATTCCCCTTAAGGGGTAAGGCTATCAATTCTTAAGGGGCAATGCTGTCAATTCTCATAAGGGGTAATATAGTCAGTTTTCCTAAAGGGTTAATAATGTCAATTCCCTTAAGGGCTAATACTGTCCATTCCTCTTAAGGGGTAATAATGTCAATTACCCCCTTGAAGGGTAATGCTGTCATTCTCCTTAATGGGGATTTTTGTCAATTCCCCTTCTGGGATAATACTGTTAATTTCCCTGGGGTAATACTATCAATTTTCTTTAAGGGGTAATAATGTCAATTCTCCTTAAGGGCCAATGTAATCAATTCCACTAAAAGGTTAATACTGTCAATTCTCCATAAGGAATAATACTGTCAGTTCTCCTTAAGAAGTTGATACTGCCAATTCCTCTTATGAGATAATATTGCCAATCCCCTTAAGGGGTAATACGGTCAATCCCCCTTAATCCTAAGGGATAATACTGTCAATTCCCCTTAATGGGTAATACTGTCAATTCTCATGAAGGAGTATTTCCCTAATGAGGTAATAATGTCAATGCCCCTTAAGGGGTAATACTGTCAATTCTCCTTAAGGGGTAATACTGCCAATTCTCCTTACGGGGTAATGCTGTCAATTACCCTATAGGGTTAATACGGCCAATTCCCCCTGGGAGATGATAATGTCAACTCTCCTTAAAGGGTAATATTGTCAATTCTCCTATAGGAGTAATACTGTCAGTTACCCTAAAGGGTTCATACTGTGACGTCTCCTTAATGAGTAATCCTATCTATTCCCCTTAAAGGTTAATGCTGTCAATTACCCTAAAGGGTTAATACTGTCAATTCCTCTTAGGGGATAATATTGTCAAATCTCCTTAAGGGGTAATATTGTCAATTGACCTGAAGGGTTAATAATGTCAGTTACCCTAAATGGTTAATACTGTCTATTCCTCGTAAGGGGTAATGCAATCAATTCCCCTTAAGGGATAATAATGTCAATTCCACTTAAGAGGTAATACTGTCAGTTCTCCTTCAGAGATATTTCTGTCAATTCACTTTATGTGGTAATACTGTCAATTCTCTGAAAGGGGTATTTCTGCCAATTCCCCTTAAGGGGTAATACTGTCAATTCGCATTAAGGGTTATTTCTCTCAATTCGCTTCTGGTGGTACAATACACTATGCATATTTCTAAAGTTTCTTCGCAACGTCCTTTTGGCTTCTTTTATGACCTTCCTCCCCACACCCTTTCTTCCCTCTTTCAACTTTTACTTCTCAGGACAAATGAAGGGTTTCCTTAATTAGCACCTCGGCGCTCAATAACTTCCTCGATCCCAACAGCTTGTGGCCTGAATTGTACAAATAGAATCAAATCTAAACAATCCCATGTCGGCAACGAGTCAGGCAATAAGACTGAATCGTGGTGAAAATTAACTGATTATGGTTTCGAAAGGGTCATTCTTTCTGGAATCGTATAGATTATTTCAGAAATTTTCAGCAAACATCGGCTCATCTTGTGATCTCATGATATGACTAAAGCCTTTGCTTAGGAAAAAAAAAAAAAAAACTTTAATATTAACCGGTATTGAACTGATTGACTGGTTCACGGTTAGCGCATTATTGAATAATTTCATCGTAGGGCTATAACAATTCTAACTCTTAATTAACGTTATGTACTACCTAAGTCTTATCTAATTTTATAAACATAAGTAAAACAAATCGTCCTTTTACGCTATTCGATTAAAACTTTGATTTTCCCCTCTTCATAACTGCATCAGTAATAGTCTACTTATTCATGTATGAGCTGAGCTCTGCAGGGTACTAGAGTAATAATATATGTATCATACTGGCATATCGAAATATGTTAACACACCAATAATTGAATATTCAGCGCAAAGGACTCGACAACAAGAGAATAATTGAATATCTGGTGTTTGGGAACACGTGGCCACTTTATTTATCTATTTACCTCTCTTGCTATTTCATAACTGAATTAAATAATTTCACAACCGAATTAAATTGAAGTCGAATAATCGAATGGTACGAGTAACTTTAATTCCTATTTCTTTTGGAACTGCTGAGCTATATTCCTTTCAATATTTTTAATTCTGAAAAATATCAAATACTTTAAACCATCTGACTATTAAACATTGTTAATATTCTAATTGTTGGCTGGCAAGGCCAGAGTGAACTCCAAAGTTTTCGCTTATTTTATCATGTTTAGGCTAAAATAGTGGTCCAGAGAAATGATCATTTCCAAAGTAAGGGATCGAGTCCTGAAAGAGTCAAAACCCATAACAAACATTTCCCATTGCGATTTTCAACATACCTAAATTGGGCAAAGAAAGAAACATTTCGAAGGAAAAACTTGGTTACCATGATAAAATATTCCTTGGACATGACTTTTAAACAAATCGACTTCCTCTCTAATCATAGGGAAGGAAAAAACAACGCTATGAAAGAGCCATCTACCCAACAAATAAGAGTATTGATCACGTGAGACAACGAAAATGTATCGCTAGACATTAATTCATAGAATGGACAGACATCAGAACACAGCATGATATCGCGTTTATGATTAATAGAAGCTAATGCATATTTCATATACGGAGAGACTTGAATATTAAAGTCATCTAAACATCACAAGATATGAGTGTTGAAATAAAATATATACTGATCAAGTAGTTTTTCTCTCTCAGATAGAAAAAAAAATGGGTATTATCTGCATGTTAACGAAACGGATCAAACAGATTGCACATGCAGGCACACATGCATATGTCCAGATACACATGCACATATACCGATATATATATATATATATATATGTATATATATATATATATATATATATATATATATATATATATATATATATATAGATATATACGTGTGTGTGTGTATAATGATAAATTTTGCACATTTCGGCATGTTTTTTCATATTCAAATAAGCCATATATTTCAATACATTAATGTCTGGATTCTCTTATCGATCTTGGGATCAGAGTAGTTTCGCCTTGGGACTCTGATCCCGAGGTCGATTAAAGAATCCAGATATTGATGTATTAAAATATATGGCTTATTTGAATATATATATATATATATATATATATATATATGTATATATATATATATATATACATATATATATATATATATATATATATATATATATATATATATATATATATATATATATATATATATAATGAGATCTCCCAAACGTGGTCTCTAGAACTAGAGTTTAGTGATTCTATTAAAAAAAGCAAATCAGACAATTTCTAGGTTAAGTAAAATTTAGAAATCAAATAGCCTGAAATTGCATATAAAAATCAGACCATATATCAGTTTAGTGAGATCGGTGTTACTATATGGACATGAGTATGACAATGAAACAATCTTTAATAGATTTAGTAGATTTGAGAGCAAAGCCCTCAGAAGGATATTGAGAGTTAGATGGCAGGACAGGATTAGAATTGGAACTGTAATAGTGATTACTCGAGTGCCATATGTGGATGGATGAGATCATGATAAGGGGTAGATGGATATGGTTTGGGTATTCTCTTCGCACTCCCTAAGAGAGATTAGTTCACCAAACGTTTAGCTGGACTCCACATGACACTAAAAGAGTAGGAAGACTCAGCCCTACATGGCTAAGGACTATGAAGCATGAAGTTGTAGATGAAGAATGGAGAAGTATGCAATTAAAAGCTCAAGATAGAGACGACTGGCGATCAGCCCTACATGGCTAAGGACTATGAAGCATGAAGTTGTAGATGAAGAATGGAGAAGTATGCAATTAAAAGCTCAAGATAGAGACGACTGGCGAAATCTAACCGAGGCCCTTTACGTCAATAGGCGTAGGAGTTGGCTAGATGATGATGATGATATAATATTTAATGTGCGTACATATATTTTTATACATATACATCATATATATATATATATATATATATATATATATATATATATATACTGTATATATATGCTTATATATACATATATATGCATATATATAAGCATGTATATGCATATATACATACATACATACATACATATACATATATATATATATATATATATATATATATTTATATACACACACACACACACATATATATATATATATATATATATATATATATATATATATATATATATATATATATATATATATATATATATATATATATATATACTGTATATATATGTATATATATTTATACATATATATATACATATATTTATATATATATACATATATTTATATACATATATATATATATACAGTATAAATATATATATATATATATATATATATACACAGTATACATATATATATATATACATATATATATATATATATATATATATATATATATATATATATATATACATATATACATACATATATATACATATATATATTTATATATACTGTATATATACTGTATATATATAAATATATATATATATATATATACACACACACACACACACACACATATATATATATATATATATATATATATATATATATATATATATATGATATAATATATGGATGAATATACAAGTATAAATGGACTTCACCATGTGGCAATTACAAAAATCAGGTAGATCACATTACCATTAATAAAGCGAGAAAGAGGACTCTGAGAAATCTAAGAAGCTATAGAGGTGCGGATATTGGTAGTAATCATCAGCTCCTCGTTACGACACAGATTAAAACTGAATGCACCCAATAGAAAGAT
>NC_090745.1:89479963-89482463 GCF_036898095.1 Palaemon carinicauda
TTGTGTGAAATACTGAATATCCTGATGTATAATATGAAATGCTTGAAACTCACTCTTCTTGTACAGTTTTGTTGCCTTTTGTTTCCCTTCATGGTGTGTTCTACCACATTTATTATTTCATCATAGAAATGTATTGATGGCAAATTGCTATCTGTTAAAATACTGTTTATTATTGAGGGGTCAAATCTTCCTTGACACCTGCTCAATTTTACTTCCAAATTTGTTATTGTCGCAGTTCTTCTGTCATCTTGTATATTGTTCAGAAGTCTATTAGCCTGACAATTCCCCGTATTGGTAGTTGTTACTTTGGCGTAACTTGTAATGTTATTAATATTGTATGTTGCTGCTCTGTTCATCTTTATCTCTTGCATTTTCTTTTTAATTAGACCCTTTCTCTATGAACTTTTTGCTGTTAAAGTTCTATGTTGTCGGTTGCAGTTGATTCATTTTATGTACAGTTCTTGTATGTATGGTGATATGATGAGCACTTTGAGCATATTTTGCAGATTTTGTCTTTAGAACATTCCTTACACAGATGCTCATAAGAATAGCATTTATAGAAAATGACAATTTCACAAATATTTCTTGCTCAGTATATATTATTGACTTGGAATGTATTGGTTGCCTATTAAGAGGCCTCCTTGTATGACTTTCTTTTTTCATCGATGTTTTAAACCTTATTACATTATATAGGAATTATTTGGGGTTTTATCACATCATCCATTTAAGCCTAGTCATTTTTCCTTTCAGTAGTAGATTTACTCGTAAGTTCTCCATATAATGACGTTGTTACATCAAGTTGTATAACAACGATTGTTTTAGAAGTGTTATATTCTAGGGGGTCAATCTCTTCAAACTCTTCGACTTAAAAGAATGACTTATCGTCCGTCTTGAATACCTTGTCAGAGTCAGGTTTACATTAACGAAGAATGCTGAGTTAGTGTGGGTTACTTTGTGAATTCTGACCCCCAGTGGTAGCAATGCATTTCTGTAACCTCCTTCATCTGCGTGGTTGGGAGTTAAGGTCTAGTGTCTTTCATTTTGCATCATAGTATCCGCTTTTCTCGATGTTTTGCCACAAAGAAGGGTGACACATGAACTTAGTTATGCTGGCACTGAAAGAGAGGTCAGGACGATGTAGATGATCTAAGGTTAAGGATAGATTTTTGAAAAAATCACATGGACCACGTCTTAACCCTTGTGGGGTTTTGGACTGACTGGTGACGGTGTCAATACATCAGTTCTTGCGATGATACCAGAAAGAAATCAAACATCCTGAATCGCTGTGTATTTTCTTTTTTTAATTTGGCTGTCATGTCTTTTTTCCAAATGTCTGCAAATTTTATATAAGGCAATAAACCAATATTTCCTTTGGCTATTTGTTTTGTACGTAACTTTTCCATACGTTCATATACGAAAGACTGCCAAAAAGTTTAAATAAATTAAACTTCTATCAACATCGGCTTTGGGTGCACATTCTCATATTAAGAGATATTATGACGTTGACTCTCAAAAGCAAATAGTCTTAAAATTAGCTGTGTTGAGATATCTTTCAAAATCCAAACGCTAGCAAGCCTGAATTGGTATTTAGGTTACGATTGGTTTTATCGTGTTATTTCCACAAGCATTCACAATGAAATGCTCATAATTTCCTTATATATTCTTAATTAATAAAACGAATTTAAGACTACTCTTCAGCACCAATTTCTCTTTAATATATGTGCTGAAGAGTAAGTATAAAAAAAAAACTCTTGGGAGTTCAGTGACGTCATTTACATTATATTTTTTTTAGTAGTCATTATTTCTGCATTTTGAAAATGGACTCAAGTTCATACAGACCTATATTGAATCTATCCTTCACGTCAAAGGGTTTAGAATATATCATTCTTGAACCACTAGTTAGTGATTTAGAAAGAACTGAAACATTTATGGATAACCAGTTGTGATACAGGCAATTATACTTTACGGAGACAGCTATATGCTCTGTTGTAAATGATCTGCTAAAAATGATGGATGAGGATAAATCTGGCATATTGATTTTACTCGATCTTGGTGCTGGTTTTGACACAGTTGTGTATGAACTGCTACTTAATGATTTATTTGGCTGACAGAAACTATTATGTACACGTTGGAAACTCTTATTCGCCATATGAACCATTGAACAGAGGGGTACCCCAAGGAAGTGTACAGAACTATGCCCAATCTTTTTTGTATCTATATTTTTGTTAGTAAGAGATATGGAGTAAAGTTCAAACTATTCGCAGATGATACAAAATTTTACTTCTCCAAAAATAACATTAATGATAACGCTGAAACATTAGACCAGGTTCTTACCTGTGTTAAGGAATGTACGACAATTAAAGAACTAAAATAAAATTAAAACAAAACAGAGTTTTTGGTGGTAAGAAAGGAAAAACATTTAAGAAACCTGGGTGACATCCAAATTGATATTAACAACTTTGTCCCGAAATCTAGTAGAGTTCTTGATCTATAATCACTG
>NC_090745.1:89484963-89554963 GCF_036898095.1 Palaemon carinicauda
GGAGGGTTGGGATCCCACCCATTCGTTGGAAGTATTTGGTTCAAGGTAATTATAGAATCGTTTGTGTATGCGATACCTACGTAATTTCAGATGGAAACCAACCCTTTTTATAGGTGATAATCTTTTATTTATATAGCGTTCTGTTCTTTGTTCTTGACATGTATGTCGTAGTTTAGCTTATCAATTAATGAATTTCAGGCAATTTTTTTTTTGTTATTCCTTCATTTGTCTTCCATGGGAGTTTACCTTAATTGCTCTTCAGCCCTGAATGGCAAGCCTGACCCATGCAGAAGGACATATGGCCAAAGATTTCTTAAATCCATTCATCATAGAAGAGTTGAACAGCAAGGTGGGAACGGGTGTAAGTTAGTAGAGAGAGGTGGGTGTAGCTATGCACTGTTAGCATTGGTAACTGTGCACCGCGTGATGTACACAGATGAAGCTAACTTGATACGGAGAAACCCAGATATGTTACTTGTACGTTGAAATATTTGATCCATGTACACTTAGGCTTAGAGGCATCCAAATCTGCAATTTCTGTACATTATCTGATATTTTCCGGCTGTCGATGATTCTGCTTTTCCTACCTTCCTTTCCTATAAGGAGTGTGTTCCTGGTCTTATCATACACGGAAATCCCTCCAGGACTTGCAAGAATTAATTGGTTTCAAATTATCGGAGCTAAAATTTACGTCTACTGTTTTAGAGCTTGCAAACAGGCGGCCCCAAGACCTTATAATAAGCTGCCAGTAGACAGAAAAACTAAAGATATTAAGGCTTTCAAGAAGAAACTGTCGACTTTCTGGTCCGATAAGTGCTCCTATAAAGTGGAATTAATAATTAACACAGAATCGTTGTGTGACGCTCTAAATGACTAAGAATGTTTACGACAAACAAATCTGGCAAGGCACAAGCTTCACAGTGTGATAGGTCTGGGAAAACTGTCCTTAGAGGGAAGTATACGTTCTAAGCCTTTGGAGTATCATATGGTGTAATCTTGCGTGAATTGTTATATTTATGATATCGTAGTATTTCATATATAAAAAAAAAATTCGGGAAAGCCTTTAACACAGTCCTTCTGATGCCAAGTGGTAGCTTGTTATGCAATCTGCATCTACAAGGTGCATCTTGGCTCCAATAACTTTAAACTATCTCGTGTCGACACGATTTATTGGCTACACTAACTGTCACAATTCTCTTTTAAATGGCGTAGTCCGCGTAAACTTTCAAATCAAAGTTACATCCGCAGACCTACTAATGGCAAGTGGGAGCTTGCTATATAATACATGAAATTGGGCATCTTGCTTGAAAGCTCAAGAATCCACAGTCGATGTGCATCTTGGTTCAAATAACTTTAAACGAACCGAAATGATCTCTTGTCGGCACGACTTGGTACCTGCACGATTACACAGAATTCTCTTAATTATCATTGGAGGTTCCGTTCTGATAATGAGCCATTGCACATTACTCAAATTTACTCTACGTTTTAAAGGGAAGCCAGTGCAGTTCAGTCGGTACAGAGATAATCTTTTCTCTGTTTATTAAGTTTCGTAACTTTTAAGTTTTATTTTGGATAAACTGTAATGGAAAAAATTAGCTGTACTCAATTCGGGTAATGAACCTGCTAATCACTAGGTTCTTAACAGAACATATCTCTATATAATTCTTATCAAAAAGCAATGTTTCAGAGAAGAGATAATATCCAACTTTTCTTACTACATTATCTATTTGAACACAGACTAATAATAGTAATTACAATTCGGTAATACCAAGGTCACGAAGTCTACTTGATATCTGGAGTAAATTCGTTTATTAATAAAACTGTAGTATCAAGCCGTTGCAACATTTTGGAGTTGCCAGATTTATTCTAATATTGCCTTTGTGTATCGGAAATCACGAAATAAACTGAATTAAAATGACTTTGTCGTAATATGTACATACCTCTTTACTAATTGGTGAGATAAAGCAAGTCATTACATCAACTTTCTCTTGCTTAGTGTTACCAACATTTAGAAATCGGACCAACTATCCAAAAGGCAGCCTCTTACCCTTCTTGGATAACCCCCGTAATTAGTGTGTTGAAGACCCCCTCCCCCTTTTTTTTTAACCAAAATTATATTTTAACCTGGCATTTCCTTCGACACTATGCAGCATGTGTTTTAGATAAATTCTAGGATGCATGATACAAAATTTGTTCATTAAAACTATTGAGAGTGAGAGTGTGTGTGTTAAAACTATTGCGAGAGAGTGCGAGTGAGTGTGTGTGTTAAAACTATTTCGAGAGAGAGAGAGTTTTCTTAGACTTCTTTAGTGTGGTAGATCCTTGGTGGTGAAAATTGGACTATCCTTTAATCAGCATACGAAATGAAACGGAAAATTATTTTTTACGTACAGTATTGCGAGAGAGTGTGTGTGTGTGTGTGTGTGTGTGTGTGTGTGTGTGTGTGTGTTAAAACTATTGCGAGAGAGTGAGAGTGAGAGTTTTCTTGACTTCTTTAGTGTGGTAGATCCTTGGTGGTGAAAATTTGTCTATCCTTAAATCAGCATACGAAATGGAACGGAAAAATTATTTTTTACGTATATAATACTAACAAACATAGAGGGGGTTACTATGAATACTTAAATGTATCAAGGTTACTTTCTTCTTGGTTTTTTTTTTTGGAAATTTAAAACGATCTTCTGATAATCTCCATGATAAATATTTCCGTTCGCAGTTTCCCATCGAGATAAGATCTTGGTTATTTCTTTATTGTGTTAACTTTAAACTACATTAATAACTATATTATTTGTTTTATTAGCACTGCTTCGTGATACGTGGATAGCGTTATCTAAGTACGGCTTTGTTTAATTAATTTCTGGGATAGCTGTATTTTGACTGTTCGTTCATTTTTAATATGCTTCGAGAAGGTTAATATAATTGCTACGTGGGAAGGTGTTGTGTAAAAGCCTTAAATATGGAAAAGTTTAGTTTAGTTATGATTATCAATTAAAACTTTTAATAATAAGTTTGTATTTCCTAGAATTTGCAGACATCATTCCTAGGAAAAAAAATTTTAGTCAAACTAGTTTTTATCAGCAGCCGCTTAATATAATAATGATTTGGTAGAATTAAAGGTTTATGATATATGGAGATTTTGGTTAATCTCTAACAACATTTGTATTAAAGTCTAGTTTAACACCTTATGTATACACATTTAGTTTGGATATTATTGAACAATGGACTATTGATATGTAAAGGCTGAAAATATCTGGAGTATATGGCAGTAACAATGTAAGTCCAATTACCAAACTACCAAGAAGCTAACACTTTACAAAACTAAGCAGGAGACTTAAAATTTACTTCAGGGCGTACTGAGGGTACAAAAAATTTGGACTATAAACCATAAGGGAGAAAGGGAGGAATTTTTTTTTTTTTTTTTATAGCCAAGTACGACCATATTTCACTCTACATTCATTAATAAGCGGAGAAGATAAACAGTGTCTTGTCCAGACATGTCTCTGAGATGACGGAGCAAAACTTCGTTCGGAATTAATGATATAAAAAAAGAGGGAAGCAATCTCTCAAATACCAGAGCACTAGACCTTCCAATGCAACAAATGAACTAGATATATATAAGCTACTTAGTGATGTCAGAGTAGCAGCTGCCATGCTTGTCAAGTTATAAATGGGCAAGCAAGACAGATTTCAGTTTATACCGTAAACACAGAATGCCAACTTTCTATTGCTACGTAATAGACTTAATTCATTAGTAAAGTTATCTGGCACCGTAAAGTAGTGCCAAAAGGATAGTATGACAAATATTATAAGAAAATTTCAGTTCTTTAACTCTATCTATTGAACTGGAAGTTTTTATTTCTGACAAGTGTCCAGTTTAAAATAGCTCCCTTGACAGCGATGAGGCCTTTTCTTTTTACAGAATTTAGTGCTAAAGGGGTATCAAATGACCTTTCAAATAAAAAAAAGGAACTGAACACTAGCCCGCTGATTAGTCCAGTGTATTAAAAAGAATAATGCCTACCAAAATCTCTGAAAGGGCCTTTTATCGTCTGTGAAAAATTAGCATGGCTTACATAGGCTATAGAGCAACATTGTGTATTTCTTGCTGTTCTGAGGTTAAAAATTTTTGTCACTGGGATAGAGGAAATTGAAAACCTAATCTGTTCAATTTATATGTAAGGGGACCATCTCTTAAAAGAATTAAATGAAGGGTGAAGGTTACTTTAAAAATAATCTATTGGATACCAAACAATTACATAAAAAATGCCATGATTGGGTAATAGGGACCCATCTCATTATAAAGATGCAGTTTTTGAAAATATTGTAGTGACAGTGATATCTAATACGTCAGATTATGTATATGCGAAGGCTGGTATTGAAGACTTAAAATTTCAACTACCATTGTTTATGTAAACCGAAAATACATGTTATCGTTTCTAAACCGGAAAGTATGTTGTTTTTGGTATCAAAGGTTAAAGGTATCTGGGATCTGTTCCAATTGTATCTGAACACCATGTTATTGGGACGTCAGCCGTACAAGTTGCTCTCCACCTATCACCATGGTCCCAACCATAGTAGTAACCTCCCCCCTCGTAAACTGTTTAAATTCACAGGTATTAAGACCTTTACTTTCAAATATATAGGAAGGGAAATTAGTGATTTGTACAGGGCATTTAGTTCATTTGCTAGTCGTACTGATCCCACCTTGCAGGGTAGTGCTATTATTTCACCAGACCTAGTGCACTGTAGGCATTACTCGAATATCTTTGCAACAATTCTTCAGTTCCTAACTGCACTCCTTTATATCCTGCTACTGTATCTGTCCCTGCTTCTCTGCTCTATTTTTTAGGCCAACATAATATATTTAAATTAATAGTGTAACTGTAAGGTCTTTACTCTATTACACTTGGCTGCTGAATGGCCTCGCAAGGTCAGTACCCCGGTCTGTTTGGCCCGAATTCATAAATCTATATCCATACTAATCCCATTCAAATGCTTATGCTGCAAGTTCATATGAGGTAAATGAGAAACCATAATTTTTTCATGGTGAGCATAAGGAGAGGTGAGCCCTGAAAACTTTGAATTTTAGGAAACTTTTCTGAGGAAAGTCTGTAGTGGTGGAAAAGGTGATGTTACTCTCCTCGGCCTTAGAGTAGGAAGCTGCAAACTATAATAGGTGAAAATAGATTAAATTCTGATAGCAGCACTATGGATGCTTGCAAACCCCTTGCTGGTGAATATCAGGTGTTTATATGACAAGCATATATAAATTTCTTGGAGGAGGTTAAGCAGTGTTAATTAATAGTAATAATAAAATCCTCATTCATAGAGCCATCAAATTCAATAGATTAGATACTTAATTCATTTCTCAAAGGAATGTTTGTTTTGAGTAAACATGCAGTAACTGTCTTGGACTATACACAATGTATTACTATATTACTAAAGAAAGAATGTTGTTGACCATGCCAATGGTATAATTCAATGGTATAATTTAAAAGCATTCTTTGTCATAAAATTAGCTAGCATTATGAAGAGATTTATTTTTCTATCTGAGGGTATTTATAAAGTTATAAATTGAGTCTTCATGGATGGAAATACAAAGCATAAATAAATTGCATTGTATTTAGAGATAATGATTGATGCTTTGTTGCACACGAAGTCCTCACTATTGCTCTAGGCAAGACCAAGAGATACCTGCAACTGGAAGATTCTTATGGTCTTGCTCCCACACCTCTCACCCTTTTCGTTGAGGACACATTACAGCCACTAGTGACAGGGAAATGCGCCGTAGTTTGTATCATAGTAGAAGAGTGCAGGAGACTGGAAGCCTCTGTTAGAAGAGTACAAGAAATTGGGAACATGCTGGCCTGGTTTTCAGAAAGAACCCTCTTTCCTCGTAATCCACCGACCCTCTGCCTGCAGATAGTCGGGTCTTTTGACGTTGTCTTGAGGACCAAATGAAGGAGGCAACTTTCTACGAGGCTTACCTGACTGGTAAAAGAAGGGACCATTTTCTCAGTAGGGTCCTTGCTTCTTTCTCCATGTATCTTAAAGACCTACTGAAGAAATTCCAAATGTTTGGACATTACCTATTCGAACCTGCAACTTTGGAGGACGTTCTTTCACGGGACCAACTGTCTTCCAAGGTGTGGAAGGAAGATATGCTAAACAATTTGTTAATGAAATTATTTTCGAATAAGCTGCAAGAGAAACTGTCCTACTCTCAAAGGGATTTGGGTAAACCCCCTATCCTTCGGCAAGGAGAGTGAGGAGAGACTAGATAT
This sequence comes from Palaemon carinicauda, assembly GCF_036898095.1. Lineage (NCBI taxonomy): Eukaryota > Metazoa > Arthropoda > Malacostraca > Decapoda > Palaemonidae > Palaemon > Palaemon carinicauda. The sequence goes on from NC_090745.1 coordinate 89,491,245, forward strand.
GGGAAGAAGCAGAAGTCCACAGCTGCTGCTTAATCGAACTTCTAGGCAATTAAGGAGGACAAGAAGAAGGCCTTTAAATACTCGCAGAACCCAGTTCAAAAGGGTTTTCAGAAATAAGGGCCAGTTCTTTCACAGGAATCAAATGGGTGGATGTCTACATCATCATTTGCAGGCCTAGGAAGCCTTAGATTTGGACCCATGAGTGACCATTGTTGTAAGGGAAGGTTACAGGATATCTTTTCAAATCTCGACCACCCCTGACTAGTTGTTCGTCACCATCTATCAGTTACTCCGGCAGGTCCATAAAGCAACAAGTGCTCGGGGAGGAGTACTACAGCTAGTGTCCAAGAAAGCCTATAGCCAACTGCCCCCCCCCCCCCCCACACTCTTGGGGTTTTCACAGCCACACATTTATGGTAACGAAAGCCTCGGGGTTGGAGACCCATCATCGATCTCTCTAATCTCAACTCCATAGAGATTACGAAATTTAAGATGGAGAGACTAAAGACGGTTCCTCTTTCTATCAGGAAAGAGGATTACCATAGACCTCCAGGATGCTTATCTCCAAGTCCCAATTTATCAAGGCTCTCTCCATCTTCTGCACTTCAGTTGGAGATAGGAGACTTGGTAGTTCAAGTGTGTCTGCATTGAACTAGGAATGGCTCCTGAAGTCTTCACCAGGATTATGGCCCCAGTTGCAGCCAAACCACAGGTTGCATATACGGGTGTGCTGCTACCTGGATGATTGGTTCTTCATCCCTTCAGAAATCTCTTTTTGTGAATAAATTGGTCCTGGATTTTTGCAGGACACTTGGAATAAAGATAAACCACAAGAAGTCTTCTCCTACACAGTCTCAACAGACGACTTATTTGGGAATGAAAATAGTCTCTCCTCTTTTAAGGGTCTTCCCATCTCAAGAGAGAAAAGACAACATCAAGAGAATTATAGTGGAGTTCCTGGTGCATCCAATCTCTAGGGTTTCTATATGAAAGTGTCATCTAGGACACCTCGCCTCTCTCATGTTAGGGTTCCCAGCATAAGATGCTGTATTAGTTGTCTTTCTATTCAGCCTAAGTATTTTACATTAATTTAGAGTAGACTTATTGGACGATATTTTTTGTGAATTAGTCTTTAATTCACGTTGGAATAACATTGGGACTGGCAGGACAACACTAAAACAAATTCAGTCGACAGCTCTCTCTCCGGAGGATCTTCTTTGGTGGTCCCAGGAGATACCTTGAGCCTATGCTTGTTCTGCATACAGATGCTTCAGACGTAGGGTGGGGAGCCTCTCTGGAACAAGAGAACATTGCTGGTTTATGGACTCCTTCCCAGAGCTCCATGGCCATAAACTTGGAGAGAGCTCAAGGCAGTCAGGGCAGCCCTTCTCCACTTCACTCCTTTGTGTTCATCTGAAGAAGTTTCAGTCAGACAACTCCACCTCCTATCTCCTATCAGAAGAAGGAAGGGGGAACCAAGTCTCGACCTTCTTAATCAGGAGATAATACAGTGGGAAGAGGATCTCTACCGCTGTCCATTCTAGGGAAGAGGTATGTCATAAGTCATTACGGACTTTCTCAGGAGAGGTACCAGGTGATAGGTCTCGAATGGACCCTATGCCAGGAGGTAATAGATCACATTATACACTAGTGGCTGGCAAAGTTGTCCTGTTTGTGATTGCTGTGAATTTTCGTCTTCTGGCATATTTCAGCCGCTAGAGAGCATCTTCTCCAGGCATCGATAGTATGCTTCAAGACTGTAGGAACCTACAGACTTATACGTTTCCACCTTTTGGGATGATAGACCTGGTCTTGCACAAATTGCAGCTATTTCAGAGGTATACCAAAGGAATAGTTTGGAAGACTCCTAGAATAGACATTCTAAGGAGGTTGCCTGTCTGGTATGACCTTTGTCAACCACACTTCCACAGGTTCTGTCTTCGACATTTTTCATTATATCTAACCGCCTGGAGACTGTTGAGCATCTCCCTAGAGCGAGAGGAATGTCTAAAGCACTGGATGAACAGCTCACTAAGGCACAAAGCACACTACCAATTTAAACTACCTTTGTAAGTGGGTAGATTACAGAGGTTTGTGTAAGAGGAGCCACCACACTTTGTCTAGACCTGCAGTTCCGAAGATTACCGATTTCCTCCTTTATCTACGGAAGGAGAGTAAACTTTGTGTAAGCCATTAAAGCTTATAATTCAACACTAGCCTCGGCGTTTAGGATGACTTTTGGTGAAGTGTTTGAGGACCCTTTTCTCTCTGATCTGGTTTGAATGTGGTTCTCAAGCTTCTAGCAGGGGCTCAATTTGAACTTCTTAGGTTAGCATCGCTTCAAGACTTGATTACTAGGACACTGTTTGGTTATATTAGCTACAGCCAAGAGACTGGGAGAGATACAAGCCATCTCTGCTTCTGTGAGCACAAGAGGAAGGGGCATGGTCCTTACGTATTATCAAGAATTCATAGCAAGACAGAATGTGAGTTCAACCCTTTTCCCAGAGAGTTTCTTCATACTTCTTTAAGTGAAATGGTTGGGCATCTGGAAGAGGAGAGACTGTAATGGCCAATAAGAACCTTATGCTGTTATCTAGTCAGAACCAAGGCTATCCCTTGCAGACCTTGGGCTCTCTTCATCTCTTCTAAACTACAGTTGAAGACTGTGACGATAAATGGAGTTTTTTTCTTTATCAGGAGATTCATAGCAAAGGGGTCTCTTCCTTTATCAGACAGTGCTTCCAAGAAGGGAAGAGGTACCCAGTCTGAGGGGGTTATTCCATATCCCTTTCTATTTGGAAGAACTCTTCATTAAGTCTGTCCTGAATGCTGCTTTATGGAAGGAGAATACAGTTTTGGCTTCCCACTACTATGAGGACGTGGAGTTGGTGTATGATAACTTATGTTCTCTCGGTCCAATTGTCGCAGCGGGAGAAATTGTTGGTTAACATCTACTTGGCTTACTACCCTAAACAGTTTAGTTTATATAAGGAAGAAGGAAGAATGGAAGGCATGAATGAGATTTGATATGAATGAGGGGTCGCTCTGTGTGAACGAAATTCTCGCGTAGGGAAGTCATTTAAATGCATGAGAGGAAGTAAGGTGGTGATGGCCCATCAGTGGCCTACACCTCCTTTATGTCAGAGAGACATGACTAGACTTACAGACTTAATAGACTCGTGCAAGATGTTGATACAAGGTTAGGGACTTTTTTTTAGAATAGGGTAGTTAGTCTACTAGGCGTCAAAACTGACCCAACCATGACTTAACTTCACTGATGATGCTCCTATTCACTGCAATACTTGGAAAGGTCCAATATCAGTCAAGGTAACTAACTACTGTTAGGTCTATTTGTATTTGTTTCAGATTACTTGATTATATCCATTTTTTATACTTATGTCCTCCATCCTGGATAATTGCTGGTATTTTAACCGGCTGAATTAATAAAGAATAAGTGCGAAACAAGTGAATTTTGGACTTAAAATTAATTTTTCAACACTTGCCTGTGAACTTAATGGAAGGCAGTAACCATCTCCTCGCGTCATAAGCAGGTCTAAGACAACATATTCATAATGGCTCGATAACAAATTGGTGGAGAACCCGCCCCCTCTGAGGTAGAGAGGATCACGTGACCAGCTCTTATTTTCCAATTGAAAAGCAGTTACCAGTTAGAATAAAAACGGCTAAAGATTTTCACGACCATTGGTTCCAAAGAGTCAACAGGTATTGTTCTTTTAGTTTCGTCCTTTGTCGAGGTTTCTTTAATTTAATCAACTCGATCATAATGAGTCTTATTGGAATTTTTATTGGTTGGTTACAATCAATGAGGGTATGATAATTAGTTATCGAATTAATTATATCTATTTGGAGCCGACACAGATGTGATCGGCTGAATTAAGTTATACTAGGTTATACAGGTAAGTGTTGAAAAATTAATTTTAAATTAAAAAATTCTCAGTTCAGTGGCGGTGTACGTTCGTCAGGGCATTATAATCTTTGCTCATGTGTCTCGCACCGTAGACGGTCTTGGCTGCTTTCCTTTTTGTCCCTAATTCCACCCACTTTTTAGCCTGCTCTAACATTGTTCCTTTCTTCCACATTGCTGTACATTTCAATTTTTACTTCATAATCCAATTGCATGGGTTTTCCTCCAATAATTCAGGAAATTAATCTCATTCTAACCTTCTAAAAATGTCTTCAATGCTTTCTGAAGGGAAAGGCATACTAGTTAAATAGCTAACCTGGTCAGTGTCATATGATTGAATGAGTTATTGGCCATTTATGCCTGCAGCCTTGAAGCTGTTTTTCTGTAGTTTGACATTTTAGCCTTTCCATTCTGGAAGCGTTAAGAAAAATCTTGGTTTGTTAATAAGACTGCAAAGGTAAAGTTGCTGTTTCCTTGATTATTGGGCCAACGATTCTGAATAATGATACTGGGTCATGTGTGGTTAATTCATAAATCCAGTACTAAAAATTTGATAGAAGGTGCAAAACTCATAAATCCAGTATTTTAAGATTTACTAACGGATACAAGACTTGGAATTCAATAACAGGTAAAACATAAGTGATCAAGAGGTAGATGCATGGTGGTTGTTTCTTATATAGAGAGATGATGATTAGGTTACCATAATTCAATTTGCAGTTTGAGAGAAATTATCATAAATTATTTTTCAAACTTTGTTCATATATAGAAATTAGTTATTATTATGGTATGTAAATGTAGCATTTTGTTAGTTTAAAGTATAATTAGTAAATATTTGCTGAATAAATTCGACACATTTGTGGCCATTGAAATGAAGCAAATGCTGTCTTGACTTGTCAAAGCAGAATTAATAAATATTTGGTGAATAAATTGACACCTATGTGGCCACTGAATAGTCCATGTATACTGTATGCATGCATGGGTATCAAATAATTCATGATTAGAAGTCTGATGCTTAGGCATGTTAAATTGTTGACCTTATTTAAGTTTGATTGCAACCTTGATATAAAGATTTTAAAGACAAAATTTTGTTTCATTCTTTAAAAAACAAATATGCAATCCTTACTTGCATGTGAAGGGTCTAAGCACAAGCTTTATCTTGACAGTTCCACAGTAACCCTGTGTTCTCTTGTAGACAGTTCTATAATAACCTTGAGTTTGCCCTTGCAGGTTTTCCAGACGCTTAAAGGAATAACTACCAAATATACATTATGCTGCTCCTCAACATTTTGAGAGATGTAGCAGATCCAGATAAGTCAACAGGAACTTAAACTAGCGCTTTGGAATTTATAATTACTGCGAAATTTCAGAGGTTGATTCGACTCGCTTAGGCCGAATCGATTGTAAATGAAGTATGTTGAGGACCGGCTCTATTCCACCGCATGTAGTACTTTTTTTTTTTTTTTTTTTTTTTTTTTTTTTTTTTTTTTTTTATATGACGAAAATTTCTATGAACCTTGGCTTTTCGGCATGAAATATTAGTGTATACATGGTTATTTTTTCACTACTGTCCATTTTTTTATAACTCACTGTTACATGATTTTAGTCTCTAATTTAAAAATCTTCCTTGCTAAATTGAGCAACTCTTTTCTTGAATTCACTTCTCGTCCTTCTTGAAGATTGATTTATGTTTGATTTATTATTGGTTAATAACATTGTTTTGACTTATTTTACTAGAGATTTATTTATAAATATTAGTCTTTATTATTGCAGGAGTAAAGAACTGGGATATTTTTCCTCTGTGGCAATTGTTGGACCAAAGGATCAAATACTTTCATCACCGAGTAAAATGCAGGTTTGATGTGTTTCGCATACACTCAATACCCACACCAGCTATAGAATTAGTTACAAGAGATAAGGTGAACATAAAGCTGTGAAAGTTGAAGAGAAGCTCATTGCAAGCTTTTGGAAAAGGGGCCATTCAAGACATTGTGATGGAGGGCAAGCATTGGTACCACACATATTGTTGTAAAATATGCATGGACTGGAGGAAGGTAAGTATAGATTTTTTTCAAATTGAAATTCCTCAATCGGTCAGGCTTCTCGTGTAGATACTATGCACTTATGTGACCATATTGGCATACATCATTGTTATGCATTCCTATTTAACTATGATTAAGTATCTCTTAGAATACTAACGCAAAACTATTTATTTATTTATCTATATTTTTTTTATTTATTTATTTTTTTTTTTTTTTTGGATTTTATGACTTGTCTGAATGTACCAATTGAAAATCATTACGAAGAGAGAGCACTGGTAGTTCTGATATTTATCACCTTGCTTAAGTCACGGGTTCAAGTATTCTAATAGTGTTTTGAGTTATCATCTCTTAATGTGTCTTAAGCTCGAAGTGTGTGAATTGTGACATTGGCAGTTTTCAGTTTTCACTATGAATTACATATTAGTTTGGTAGACTACGGAATCAACTTTAAGTTGAGGATTTATACACAGAATGTCCTTTTCCCTAAGTACTCGATACTATTTTCTTATTCAGCTTACAGAATAATGGTAAATGGATAATAAAGTAATCCGTTGCACATAATTTGGCAGCCGTAACCTTTAAGTGTAGGGTAGGACGCCAGATTCTGGAAAAATTGCATTGGAAATTTTCTTATTCTTCTGATAACTTAAGATGTTTGCCGTCTGTTACTCCTCCCTAGATTGAATTGAAAATTGGGATAAATTTTGAACCTTCCATTGTATCAGAGACAATTTAAAGTTTGACATATTTAGCAGTCGGTCTTCTAATTACTCTTATTGTAAATTGTAATATACATAATAATCTGCACTATCAGGTGAAGAGCTGGCCATCTAACGTATGCTGTAGGTGCTATGGTATCTGCATTATGAAGTCTGTTCAAGGTGTGTCAGTTTATGGAATTTCCACGAGTGGGGTACTGCCAGTTTGACAGTCCATTATATCGGATTAACGACGCCTTACCTACTGATCCACGCCAACTTACCACTCTCTCTCTCTCTCTCTCTCTCTCTCTCTCTCTCTCTCTCTCTCTCTCTCTCTCTCTCTCAATATAAATTGGTTATTTGCAGTCTTTATTATACCTCTTAAACATTTTGCCAAATCACTTATATATGGTAAAAGTCAAACTGTGTTGTCTACGAAGTTTTTTTTTTTTCAATTGTGTTTGATTACGAAGCCTTTTTTTTTTTTTATTTATTTTTTTACTGCCATCGTGAAGTATAATCAAAAGACTTCCTTTCCATGTTAGCTGTCGTACTCCATTAGCCTTATGTGAAGTGGTATCTATCCAACATCTCATTCACCCAAGTTTCATCCAGATATTTTTTGTTTATTTGGAGGACTACTTGTCACTTTTGCCCATAAAAACTTCGTACAAACTACTGCGGCATCGATCTTCTCCATAAGGAATGTGTGGCCATCAACCATGACATACTTATATGTATAAAAAGATAAAAGTATACATACATACGCGCACATACCATATGAATTTACATAAACATACGTATTCGTATGTACAGTATATATATATATATATATATATATATATATATATATATATATATATATATATATATATATATATATATATATATATATATATATATATATAGCTGGAATTTTATAAAGTTAGGTTTTACTACCACAAGAAGAAATTTTTTTTTTTTTTTTTTTTTTTTTTTTCATTTCGGGACTTCTTGCCCACCAACACCACCACCACCACCATGACATGATAAAAACCCCTCCCACATGTCAGAATTTAAACAAATCGTTATAATCGGAAGCATTGACATACATTGTACCAGTAGTATCCTTTACTAATACAGAATATGTAAAATTTCTTTTTTGAACAGCACTGAAGTCAGTCCAAAATTTCTTTACCCCACGCATCATAAGACTAAGCCTGTGGTGATGAACTGCCCACCAATCTTATGCAAGTCTCTCTCTCTCTCTCTCTCTCTCTCTCTCTCTCTCTCTCTCTCTCTCTCTCTCTCTCTCTCTCTCTCTCTCTCTTACTACTATTACTAGAAATTCAAGAAAGGAGTTAGAAAAAATATCTGATGGAGAGAATGGAAAGCAGCAGTAGTAGTAGTAGGTAGTAGTAGTAGTAGTAGTAGTGGGGAGAGAAGAGAAGTAGTAGTAGCAGTAGGGGGGGAGAGAAGAGAAGAGGAGGAGGAGGAGGAGGAGGAGGAGGAGGAGGAGTAGGAGTAGTAGTAGTAGTAGTAGTAGTATTAGAGAGAGAGAGAGAGAGAGAGAGAGAGAGAGAGAGAGAGAGAGAGAGAGAGAGCGAGCGAGAGCATACGATCGGTGGGCAGTTAATCACCAGTGGCTTAGTCTTGTAATGCGTGGAGTAAAGAAATTTTGGATTGTGACTAGTGTATAAGATACAATGTAAATTTTGTATTACTAAAGGTTATTTCCAGCATCCATACCTTTTTAGTTTTCAACATCACCTCCGTTCCTACCGCCTTTTTATCCATCTTCCTGTCGCTGACTGACTTAGAAGCTTGGTCTCTTCTAATGGAACATGTCGCAGAACATAAGGAATCGACTTTTACATATACTAATGGATCCAAATCTGTTGCTGGTGTTGGATTTGGAGTACATGGTAATGCTTTTAATTGTAGAGGGGCTCTTCCTCTTAACAGCTTCCATATTACGGCCGAACTATGTGGCATACTAAACGCTGTTGAAAAAAATAGCATTGGAAGAGGGGGAAAATTTTACCCTTTTTAGTGATGCAAGGAGTTCCTTAAAGCTTTAGAAGTTTTTAATTCGAGTAACCCTGAAGTTTTAAAGATTTTAGAATTAATTTTTATTACTGGACTGAGAGTTATAACTGTTCAATTTTGTTGGGTTCCAGCACACGTAGGTGTGTCTGGAAACGAGAAGGCAGATTTACTGGCAAAGAATGCTGCAGCTGAATTGCGACCAAGAAGAGTATCCCATTCTTTATGATGATTGTTTGCTCAACATAAAGTATTTTATTTTAAATAACTGACAACAACATCAGGATAGTTTAATTGAAAATAAGATGCGATAAATAACATTTTATATACCCCTTGAAGTACAACATGATGCCCCGAAAGTGAAAAACTACTCTTTGTCGTCACCGCATTGGTCACACTGCTTGACACAAATATCTGCTTACTGGGCAATACCAGGCATATTGCGAATGCTCCTCATATAGCAGTGAAAGAAATAGATATCTGTTTGGGGCTTGAGGTGAGGATAGCAGATTCTTTCTTGCCAGGATTCTTGGACATTGTCATGCCATGCTAGTGGCATTTTTAGCTTGGTTTCAGAAGCAGGTCTTCAGAAGGATATTTAACTTTTAAAATTTATTTGCTTTGAAGGTTTTAATTGAATATTTTTATTTTTTATTTACAATAAACGATATCGGCGTTAAAGACCTTAAATGTCAGGATGCCATAAAACCTCAAATCAAATCAATCGAGCAATCTTTATATCGACTTCGTACAACCTCATTTCCCCCGTTTCACATCTGTGGAAAATGATCTCCCCGGACCTTGTACAAAGTTACAGGGTTCTCGTTCCATAGATCCAATCCATATATCGCATCTTCAGATTTAAACATTCTACTAAGTGTAAGTGATCAGATTTGATTACTTTTTTTCACTTAAAGACAATCTGAGGAATAATCGTATCTTATCGCACCACTCTTATATCCAATGGAATGGATAGCTCTGTCGTTTGCTTCTTGTAGATGTACATCAGAACATAAAAGTCCCAGTGTGTAACAGTGGAGGATGTAGTCCATGGTCTGGGTCGATTCACCACAGGGGCAATCGGCATTGGTTACATATCCTCCCCACTTCTGGAGTCTCATGTTTTTATAATCTTGGATATTACCCTTTATCAAAGGTGGTCCATTCCTTTCTGTTAGGGGATGCTCCACAACGTAGGTGTTCGCTATGACCAGGTAGTGCTTCATTGCCTGAATGACAGTCACACTCCCCCACTTCATCATTCTCTAAGCAAAATGGAGTAGATGTTTAGGAACCTCCTCAGCCATGACTTGTCTTCTTGATTTTAGTTGCGGTCTTGTTATCCGATATCCATTTAGTGGATGTCTTGGGTCATTCACCTGTTTGCTCTGCGCCAATGACCTTCAATGTCAGGATGCCAGAGAACTTCAAATCAATCCATCATCTGTTTGACCCTTTTATTTTTGGTAGTAGCATCTCATCGAATTAGAGGTGGTGCAATAATGGCCAGTCTAGAAAGAGATGATAGGGGTGTTACCTGTAGTGTGCCGACATTATTTGACAGACTTTGTTAAGCTCTGGATTCCCTTTCTTTGCATGGCACAAGCTTTTCCACACTGGTGAATAATTTTCTGAAGTAGAATAGCAGAATGTTAGGGCTATTTGCTTAAGGGTTTTTGGATCTGCTCCCCAGCTGGTGTTGGCTAATTTGCTAAGCAGGTTGTTAATTATTGTTGATAGTTTTTTCCTTATTTTGTTTATATGTTCTTCAAAGCTGAGAGTTATGTCAAGAGTAACACCTAGATATACTGAATATGGGTTAGTATTAAATTCTTTATTTTCCCCATGTGATCTTAGTGTCTGGGTAGCTTAAGGTGGAATGCACACCCCTGCGTTTTGCTGGGGTTTGCATTGAGGTGCCTTTTTTTAAATAACAGGTAAATTTCTCGAAAGCAATTGCTCAAAAACAAAATGCTCGAAATCAATTGCTCGAAAACAAAATGTCCGAAATCAGTTACTCGAAAACAAAATGCTCGAAATCTATTGCTCGAAAACAAAATGCTTGAATGCACTTGCTCGAAAAATTATTCGCGAACTATCAATTCCTCGAAAGCTAATGTCAATACTTTAAACTACTCGAACTCGAAATCCGATTCACATTCTTTAAACGTTCATTGAAAATACTTAAAGCTTTAAGCAGCGTTGCTAAAAATTTTAATCTTAGCCATTAAGAACTTTATTTTCTAACCTTATTTTTAGTTCACTAAAATAAGCATTAAAAACCATTGATAAGTATCATTATCGTAGCCATTAATGGCATAGTTTTTTAAAGATTCTTAGTTTTCGTTTTTGTTTCTTTTTCATCATCATTTCTGGAAACCGCAAACCATCAAGATGGTCGTATATTGGTTTTTGTAATCCAAAACAATCTCGATATCCTGATTCAATAGGAGCACTGGTATGCTGACGGAACTTTTAAAACTGTTCCCTCTATTTTTGCTCAACTGTATACTATATATGGCATGAAATCAGGTAAAATTATACCTCTTGTGCATTGTTCCCTAATAAAGCAAGAAACCTATAGGAAGTTCGTGGTTGATTTAAAGGAAGAAATCCTTATTTTTCAGCCTTTCACAATGACTGATTTTGATTTTGAACTTGCCATGGTTAAGGCCATAGAACTAGAATTTCCAATGTCTAAATGTCGTGGGTGCTTTTTTTTTTTTTTTTTTTTTTTGCAAAGCCTTTATAAAAAAATATATCAAGGAAGTGGCCTAAAGACCGTGTGTGCCCCTAATGCCAAATTTGCTCTTAAAACTCTTCTCTTACCACAGACATTTATAACTGTACATAATGTTGCGGCACCATTTGATTATTTAACAAAAAACGAGATTTTTCCAGAATTCATGAATTTTAGTAGCGAATCAATGTTATTTTGTTTTGATCTTTAATTTTAAAGACAAATGAACATAGGAATTTTATTTATCCATATTCATCTAACCAAACAATTGATTTTATATTCAACCAATGTGTTTTTTCCAGTTAAATAGCTCGAAAACAAAAGGCTCAAAGTCCTTTGCTTTTGCTTTCGAGTAATCTGTCTTACGAGGAATTATTAGTTCGAGAAATATTTTTTCAAGCAATTTATGTCGTGCATTTTGTTTTCGAGCAACTTAACTGACATCCCATTTTTATAGTATACTGAGGGAGATGATAAAGCTGTTGATGGTCTCTATTCTATTTCTTTAAAGGCTCGTGACTGTGTGGTAATGCGTAGGTTGTCTACATATGAGAATCTTCGTATGACTACAAACTGTGGTTGGTAATTTATATAAACTAAACAAAATGGAAGCCGGTACAGAGCCCTGCCTGAGTCTATTTTCTTAGTTCTTCCACCTACTTTAATTGCTGTCCATTTCTACAAAGAATAATCTATTTAAAAGGAGTGACTTTACTATGTTGACATCTTCGACTGTTTGGGGAACTTTGAGTGCCTGTTGGTTAACAGTATTGTATGCAGCTGTAGAGTCTACAAAGACTGCCCCAGTGATTTGTTTCTTCTCAAATCCATCCTTTATGTACAAAGTTGAGTTTAGAACCTGATTGCAGCATGATCGACCTGATCAGAAGCCTGTTTGGTCAGGTGATAATTTTCGGTCGACCTTTTAAGATTTTCGTGCCATTATCATGCGTTCATATGATTTGTGTGTTGCATAGCAGTGATATTGGTCTAAAACTTTTGGGAGACAAAGGGTCTTTACCTGGTTTTAGCAATACTACTACTTTGTCTCTTCACCATATCTTTGGTGGTAGATAGGTTGTTCCGCATTTATTGAATAATGCAAGGATCCATTCTTGTCTTCCCACCAAAGTGTAGGATCATCTCTACTGTAATTCCATATAATCCAGCTGCCTTCCCAGTTTTAAGAAATTTCATTGCCATATTCAGTTCTTGCATGGTGAAAGCTAAGAAAATCTTGTTACTCTCAGACATTACTCATTCCATGTCCATCTTCATTTTCTTCAAGTATCCTCTTTCTTGGCTATTTAACTTTCCATTGAGTAGGCGTTGGTGAGCCACATCATTGAGGTGACTGCAGTTATTCTTGTCTGGTTTGATCTTCAGTAGAGTTTTTTTTTAAGATGGGGCAATTTTTTTTTTCTTTTGGCTGTTACAAGTCAAATTGATGTTATAGTTTCTTTTCAGCGTAGCACCCGTGTGTCACACGATCGTATATAGTAACACAATTTCTCTTTTTTGTATATATTACCCTTAGTATCTTCAGTCTCCCCTCGCACTGACAGCAACTTTTAATAACATGTCTGCCTACTTTATTGTTAAATGTTAACAGAACCGATTGCCGGTTGGACACTTGATGTGTGTATAAACTCGATGTTCTGTAATAAAGTTACTCGGTTGCTTTCATCTCGCCTTTTGAGTCGCAACCTACTCTTGGCCCATCACATTGGTGACCCTGGATGTCGACTTGCTCCTACTGCCTTCCCCCCTCACTGGTACTATGACGGACTCCCCGGAAGTTGGTGCCGCCACATTCAAACTTTCATCGTTCGCCAGTGGAGAGGCGTTTGCTTGGTTTCAGCACACAGGAGTCCAGTTCCGTATCAAGGGCGTGACTCGCTCAACCACCAAAGCAGATTATGTTCTCGCGGACACCTTCCCGGAAATCTCCGACTGGCTTTGTGAACAAGGAGATACCCCAATAGCGTATGACGCCCTCAAAACATACCTTCTGCTGCAGTACTCGCTGTTGCCAGCCACCTGTATAGCAAGCTTTTTCAGCTCTCTCAACAACCGTTGGGGGGTTGTTGGGGGACCAAAGGGCCTCGCTCGCCCTCAGGGAAATGATCAGTATCGCTCGCTTGCGACCTGCCGCAGATGGCCCTCCTCGTGAGGTGAACCTACTTCGTGCCCTTTGGGTACGCCGTTTACCCGAACCTGTACTCGCTGCCATACCCGATGTGGATAGTTTACCCATAAAGGACTTGGTGACCAAAGCCGACGCCCTTGTGGACATCCACTTCACGACATTCAAGACCTCCATCAACGCCTCCACTATTGACGAAGAGGACACCTATTCAACGTCGTCCGAAGCTGACGTGAATGCCATAGTACACGCACGCCTACCCCGTGACGTGCCGGAGCAGCAAACAAAGCCACCCATCACCCACCGCTCGCTCACCCCCCAACCAACGACTTCTACAGTCCCTTACTGCCGCCCATTGGCCGCAGTTTTGCTAATTCCGCTCCAGATCTGGTGCTGCCGGCGAAGAAATGTGCCAAGGATTGTCAGTGGCCAAAAAACATGCAAGTAAGCCATCATTCGTGGTGGTGGCCTCCCATGTTTATAATCTTTCTTTTTACATGATGCAGGAACGGGCTTGCGATTTTTGGTAGACACGGCTGCTTGTCATTCTCTTTTGCCAAGGGAACTCTTCAGGACACGACATAGTCTGTCTAAGTCTGCCGACGTCCGTCTGATAGCTGCCAACGGATCTGTGATATCCACCTACGGTTACGAGAACTTCACATTATCGTTTAGAAACTGCAAATTTAATTGGAAGTTTCTCGTTGCTAACGTCACATTGCCAATCCTTGGTGCGGATTTCCCCTCTCATTTCCACCTTCTGGTCGATGTCACCCACCGATGATTGGTCAACGCAGACTCGTACTTGTCAACACCTCTTCAACCCGCTCCCTCCAACCTTGCTCTCCACATCAGCGCACCCATGGATGCCTACGCCCAATTCCTCACGTCGTACCTGGTTGTTTTACGTCCAGAACTTCGCCAAACACTCACGGCTTCTATCAAACACGGTATTTATCTCCATATCAAGATGACAGGACCCCCAGTCTTCGCCAAGTTCAGACATCTGGCACCGGATCGATTGGCAGCCGCCAAACAGACGTTCGCTGAAATGGAAGAAATGGGCTCCCTCCGTCTGTGTGGGGATTACAGGCGCCTGAACATGCAAACAGAACCAGATCACAACCCCCTCCCAAACATCGCCAACGTGAACTCCTACCTGCACAAAGCGAAGATTTTCTCCATGCTCGACCTCCTGAAAGGGTATTATCAGGTGCCTATGAACCCAGAAGACATCCCCAAGACCACCATCACCATTCCCTTCGGTACATTCACCTTCAATTACTCCTGTGTTGGCCTTCGTAATGCTGGGGCCACTTTTCAACGTCTCATGGATGGCACCTTAGGGGACATCCCCTTCTGTGTATGTTGCGTGAACGACATACTTGTGTTCTGTTCCTCAAAAGAGAAAGACACCTCTCACCTGTGCATCGTGCTCAACTGCATTCAACAAAACAGCCTTGTAGTCCGGTACGACAAGTGTACCTTTGGCGCCAACGAAGTGTCATTCTTAGGGCACCGCATCACTCCTGAAGAGAAGTTAGCAGCCGTTCAGAACTTCCTCATGCCCTCGACTGCCAAAGCACTGCAGGAATTCTTGGGCATGATCAACTATTATCACCATTTTCTGCCGGCCATTGCCGCCACTCAAGGGCAGGCCATAAGACCTGAAGTGGGGTCCCCTTCAAGAAGCGGCCTTCTGCAACACAAAGAATGCCCTATCAACCGCTTCTGTTCCCCACTTCCGTCCCACGTGCCCCTCTCCTTCTTTCCACCGATGCAAGCGACATCGCTATTGGTGCAATACTTGAACAGGTGGTCAATGGTTCGCCTTACCCATTGGCCGCCTTCAGCAGCAAAACTGTCCAAGGCAGAATCGGGTTATTCTACTTTCGATCGTGAATTGCTAGTGGTGCACTTGGCTGTCCGTCACTTTCGCCATTTCTTAAAAGGTACTGTATGCCCTTCATCATTCGCACGGACCACATGCCTCTGGTGCACGCCTTCACTCGACAGTCTGACGCCTGGTCGCCCGTCAACGCTGACATCTCTCCGCCGTTTAATACAATTGCACCCTTGATCATGTCCCTGGGAAAATTAATCCCGTTGCCGATGCCCTGTCAAGAAACACGTTGGCTACCGTTCAACTTGGATTGGATTACAACGCCTTGGCTGAAGCCCAATGACAGGATCCAGAGTATCAGGTATGTAGGACATCCTGCACATCCCTCCATTGGGAAGACGTCCCCCTCGACGACTCCAACACCACCCTCCTCAGTACTGGTAGACCACAACCGTGGATTCCTGCTACCATGTGCCGACAGGTGTTTGATTCCATTCACGGCCTTTCACATCCTCGCGCCGTTCTACTGCACAGTTGCTGAAGACGAAGTTTATTTGGCACGGCATTACTAAGGATGCCAAGGATTGGATTCACACCTGTACTTCTTGCCAAACTTTCAAAGTACATCGTTACACGGATTCAGGAGTGGGCACCTTTCCTCAACCTCGGCGTCGTTTCGTCCACATTTACGCCGATGTTGTAGGCCCCCTACCCACATCACAAGGACATCGTTACCTGTTTACCGTCATCGACCGCTCCACTCGTTGTCCTGAAGCCATTCCCATGGAAACTGCAATGTCTACCTCATGTAAATCTGCCTTACTCTCAGGATGGATAGCAAGATTTGGTATCCCTGACCATAATAATTCTAACGGGTACCATTTTCACCTCTCAATTGTGGACATCATTAGCGAATCTCCTGGGCATCACCCTACATCAGACAACTGCTTACAACCCTGCTGCCAATGGAATGGTTGAAAGTTTTTATTGCAGCCTCAAAGCAGCTTTGATGTCCTGCTGCAAGGACTCCAACTGGTTTACTCAGCTTCCCTGGGTCCTCCTGGGACTAAGGACCACTCCTAAAGATGCCCTGGACATCTCAGCAGCTGAAATGGTACATGGTGATCCGTTGGTGGTCCCTGCCGAATTTTTTCCTTGTGCAACCTCATCCTACGATCTACAGTGCATACGTCCCGCTGTTTGAAAATTTACTCCATTCCGCCTCTTCCAAGCCCCCAGCAAAGTATCACATACCAACAGACTTACACTCTGCAACGCACGTCTTCCTACGCAATGACACTAGCAAGCCACCGCTAACGGCCCCTGACACGGGCCCTTTCCTTGTGATCCGACTCAATCCAAAAGCATTCCTACTAAACATTCGTGGCAAAAAAGACTTGGTCTCCATTGATTGTCTAAATATTTATCTCCTGCCAGATGACCTGCCTACAGTTCGCCTCTCTAGATCAAGGCACCCTATTTAACTTGGACAGTATGTAATTTTTTTGGGGGGGAACCATGTACCACCCGTGAGTCACACGATCGTACGTAGTAATGACATTTCTCTTTTTTTGTATATATTATCCTTTGTATCTTCGCTCTCTCCTCGCACTGACATCAACTTGTAATAATATGCCTGCCTACTTCATGTTAACTGTTAACAGAACCAGTTGCTGGTTGGACAAGAAATAGCATGTTGTATTTTGTGACCACCTTACTGGGACTTGAAGTGTATATAAACTCTGTTCTGTAATAAAGTTACTTGGTTGCTTTCATCTCTCCTTTTGAGTCGCAACCTACTCTTGGCCCGTCACACTAGCGATCTAGCGATGACATCTTTCATTGCTAATTAAGTAGTTTCTCCAAGCTCGTTTATATTGTTGGCAAATGAATCTTTATTATATACCCCTATGTAATTTTGGTACAGTTCATTACTTGGTCATTAAGGCCAGGGATGTATGTATTTCGGAGGTAGTTGAAGAAGTGATGTCCGCAGACATTGTTCCTTTCTTGACAGTATTTGCTTTAAATTTTTCACGATAATGCAATTAAAGGTATTTTGTCTCTTTAGAGTTTTTACCAACATCTATTGCTATTACCTATTTATTAGTTTTATATATATGGACAGCAAATTTACAATTTTTTTTTGTTTCGTATTCCTAAAAAAAGCTAAAAGAATGGTGTTGGTAAGCTTTTTCCACTGTTTAGCTAAATTTGCTCTTTGATTTTACAGATAGCTTCTTGCAAGCCAGCTAAGCTGAGTGCACTTTGACAACAGGTGTCTTCTTCTTATTGACAATTGTAATAACTCCTATATATGATTCATGTTATATTTGTCTAGATATGTCATACCTAATTATTCCCAGATTCGCCCACTCTCAGCTCTTAAATCCATTAAGACTGTAAATTTATTTGAAATGGGTAAATGTATTACTCTCATTATGTAACAATACAGAGAACTTACCTTGTATAATGTCCCAGCAGGTCATGCTCTTCAAAGACAATCATGACCGATCTTTGGTATTAGTCATCAGTTATATGGGACTTAGCTTCCATACCGAGGCGAAATTACAAGACATTAGAAATGTAGCCTATTCCTTTAATTTTTTCAAGAAACTTTACCTGCATGATGTGCGTGCAACTCAATGGAAGTTCAAATTTGCCATTTATATCTTAGTCTAGAGGAAACTAGACTAACCCCTCTTGTTATTGTGGTTTTAATTGTTTTTGTGGTTTTAAGTTCTTGGGAGTGAAGTTTGAAGGTATACTTTGATGTGTATATAAATAGAACTTTTAATCTCTTAGTTCTTACATTATTTGACTAACCCCCTCTTCTTGGTGCAGGAAAGTCCTGGCGTGGAAGATCTTTAATTTCGCTCCACCGAATCTTTATTGCAGTACAGCTCGCACCATTGACAAACGAAAAATCCAAAATCTGTTTCAACCCTTATAGCTACAAAAGGTTAACGCGAGAAGCCTTTGAAGAAGTTATTGCAGTTTCTGATCATGTGGGAGTGGATTATTTAACGATCTTGGTAAGTTACCATTATCCGTCAGACTTTCTGTTATGGCATTTAACAAAAAGAATCTTGGTGGTAAGAGTCCATCAGAATCTTTTATTGAATTTTTCAATACTTCAAAATTATTCATTAAATTAATCACCTCATCCCCAAAATCTAATAGATTCAAAGGAATAAAAAATGTTAGTGCTGGTAGTACTATTATTTGGTTGTAATTATTAATCATTTGTAGGGGTAGTTGTAAAATGCATTCTTAAAAACTTCAACTTACGTGTTATGGAAACTACCCGGTACCATTCGAGCTAGAAAAATGATAAAGCCTCTTAATCTCATAAGAGACCCTCTTGGTCCTGGTAATTTTATTCTATAAAACGCAATGAGATGTAATCTATGTCAAGTATTCTTTAGTTTACTTCATTATGTATGCATGTATGGTTTTACAAAATTTGTAAAAACGATATATCAATTAAAGGAGTATTTGGTTAGTTATAAGATATTCCCTTAACTCTTCTGCAAATATCTTTTGTGTTGAAAGGAATTTAGTACGCCATCCCATAGGGCCTGGAAATTAGGCTGAAAATTTCATTCACAATGGATTTATTTTAAAAATTTTAATTACTGCTAGTGGTAGATGCTATATTACTTCTAAAATGCTGTTACTGCTAAGACTCTTTACCTTCTAGTTTTGTTGTTTTTCATTGGGGCAGTTTTTGCCTTGGGTCCTATCATTTGCATTATTTTAACATTTGTTTATTTTTATATACTAACATTTGTCTATTTTTATAAACTAATATATAGCACCTAATTTACTTGTCCTACTTACAATAGCCCTTTCTATGTTATCTTACTTTGGATGCAAGTTTGAATTTTACTTGAAGTAGGAATTAAAACTATAATTCTGCTGTGCCTCGTCAAGATTGCCAAGCGATCAATTTCTTTCATGTAGTAGGCAGATTCGTCCTACACCTTTTACTACTCTGGAGCTCCTCGAATCTAGTACCATTGTTATAGTATTCCAAGTCAAATTCATATTTAGGGTAAGTGAATTAAGGTGCCAAATCCAGGTTAGGGTAACTTTATTCTGATGTCAAATCTAGACTAGGGTTTTTCATTTTGTTAAATGAAACTTGGTGCTTCTCAAAGTCGTTAATTCCTGCTGTTAAACCTTTGGATACATTTTATGAAGTATACTATCATACCCTTTTTTTAAACTCCTACTAGTGCAAATTTTATACAGGGCTTTCCTTTCGGCGAGTTGAACAGGTGATGAGTTCTGATGTTGGATGCTGTGCAGAAATCTTTAATATGCATTGTTGTTCACCAATTCTGTATCCTAATTTATAATGTTTGGTACTGCCAGCAAATCATTATAACAAATAATAAGAAATTTCTTTTAAGTTAGTATGTTGAACTCTTCGCCAAAATCTCCTTTTGATGGAGGTTGAAAAAGACTGCTAATATTAAACACTTCATTTTATTAGTGTGTACAAATGTCTTTGGACTAGCTGGAACATTGGAAAAATATAAGCAATCCAATCCAAAACCTATGAGCATCTGAGCTTGATGTATACTTATGAAGTCTTATCTTTTACAAGAGTTAAAATAGTCAAATCTATTATTTGATTGTGTTCTTATATAATATTGTTTATGATAATATTCGATGCATTTGATGAAGTAATTGAATGCTATTGGAAATAGGTTTAATGCAGATCATGACAGGTAGATTGTTAGCCTGGAAAGTTGATTATATAGTAATTGTTGATAGTGCCATAATCAAACCCACATGTATAGATCGAAATTTATTTTGACGTAGAGTGTGGTGCTCTGGCATTACGTAAGCTTTTTTACATAAGAGACTTATACTGTAGTCTCTCTTTACTTTACATTGTACAAACTTACTAATTTTATCTTTCAGCAGTTTCATGATGAGTCGTCTAGTGGCAGCTATGTAATAACATATCAATCTTTCATCTATAAAGACAATATTAGATTAGAAGTCTTCGTACTACCTACCAAGCCAGGATATACCGATGAGCATAAAAGACATTAATGGGATATATTTTGCATTACAGGTAAGCAATTCAACTAGTGTTACCAATAATTTAATAAGTAGAATCATACTTCAATAGCTACCCGAGTATTTTCTGTGTTTTTGTCTTGCCATATATTAGAATAGACTGCCGCTTTTAGATGCTT
The DNA here is from genome assembly GCF_036898095.1 of Palaemon carinicauda. Classification (NCBI taxonomy): domain Eukaryota; kingdom Metazoa; phylum Arthropoda; class Malacostraca; order Decapoda; family Palaemonidae; genus Palaemon; species Palaemon carinicauda. The sequence goes on from NC_090745.1 coordinate 89,511,883, forward strand.
TATGTATTCCCATTTAGAAAATCTAAAATTTCATGAGAGATGGTCTCTCTTAACACAAATGTGACATGTCTGTCTTATAGATTGGACATTTTCTTGCTTTATAAACAAGGTGATCAGAGTTTGTGGTAGGAGTCATGATCGAATGGGTGTAAATTGGATGGAGGAGAGAGATGTTCATGGGGAAGGCCAAAGGAGGTCAAGCTGCAGTTATAAACTTTCTGGAATTGCTGGTTTGCTGAATGGACTGTTCCTAGAGAGGGGGCCAGTAGATGTGGTGCTGATGAACAACGACACTGATTTCAGTTATGAAGCAATTGAGAAGGTGCTTCTTAAGTGAAACATAGTGGTTCTTCTTGGTACCTTATATGCCAAGCAGAAACTAAATTGGTGAAACTCACCACAGGGCAATAAAGACCATAGCTGAGAGGTAGTACATTACCTCAGTGTACGTGGTGTTCTGGTATAACATGTTGCCAAGTTTCATACAGAATAAGGGATCAGTGCCTCAACAAGTGGTGTTTGGGTACAATTGCCAACAGCCTGGAATCTGTGTGTGTGTAGTCCAAAGAGCTTGCAACCATCAAAGTATTAGAAGAGTTATGGGTGAGCCACCATATGTACAACCCAATGAAAAAAGGAAGGGTAATGGAGTTCCACTCTCTCAACAGTATTTTTGTGGACGATGAACCATGATACATCCAAGATGTGAGATAATTTTGGACTGGTTGTAGGATAATACATGAATAGGGTAAGAAGGCTCTATGATGATTGCACACACAGTAAAATAGCAGCCTACTTAGGTGGATGATTACAAGATGGACAATCAAAGCTGTGTAATAGCAGGCATGAATGAGTGGTTACCAATAGTACGGTGTTGTATGATGGTTACATACAGGTATATGACTGCAAGAATGTTAGAAGATCATAAGATCTTGTTAGGTTTGTAGTGTGAGCAAAGGGAGAGCTAGTGGGAAGAGGGGATGATAGGGAATGATGTCCATGGAAAAGGGCTAAGGAGGTTGAAATATGTTTAGCAGTAATGAATGAAGAAAATTTAGAAACAATGGCATCGAATTAGGGAATTTAGAAACGCCAACTAAAGATGTTGCCCAATATATTAAGACAGGCCCTGGAAGTTAAGTAAGAGTATGCAAGCTGTCTGTGTAGGAGGTAACTAATGACAATGAACTTTCTGCAGACTGCAACGCTTTGCACCTACTACGTTTCTAGTAGCATGCTCACAATCAGTGTTGTGGAGAGATCAACGAGGAACCTGGAACTCTGAGTGGACATTCTGAAATTTAGTTGTTGGAGCATGAGATTGATTGATTGAAGTTCTCGGCATCCTGGCATCGAAGGTCATTGATGCCAATGGAGCACGAGAGTGTTAGTGTGTGGTGATACATTATTGTGGTGAAGACTTGGGTGGGTTTTGTGATCTCTGTGGGAGAGAGTATGTGGATAGGGAAGAAGTGCAATACTTATGCCACTAAGTTAGTGAGTTAGATCAGCGTGACTTTGTTCAAGTTTGAGTGTCTTATTTTGATACTTGGACCAAATTCATGATCATTGACCTCTCTCCATGGAGCGGATGAGGTTAGACCCTAGTTAATTTCTATAGTCATTACTTTCTCTGGGTAGAGTAACTCGTAGACAATTAAGCCAGCACAATTTGTTAGCAAGATAACTTTTTTTTGCCATGCTGACACCATGGGTTTTCTTTGCTGTTTCTGTGTATAGGTATGATTTTGATGTTTATGGACATTGGATTAATCTTTTTTTTTTTTTTTTTTTTTTTTTCTTTTTTTTACTGTGATTTTTTTTTAGGCTTGAATAATTTGTATCTCTCTAGGAGTCTAGGGGTTAATCCTTGTCTTGAAGCAATTTTTCTTAGCTCATGTGAATTATAATTTGCAATTACGTGATCAATTAGAATGTTTTCTAACTCTACTAACCCTCATGTAGCAGCTAAGATTTTAGTCTTGGTCATAAAAGAATCTAACTTTCCCTTGATATTTGATACCTATCTTGTCTGAACTGGTTGTTGGAAGTCTTTATAAGCTTGAGTTACTAAGTATGCAATAAGAGTATGAATTGGTCTTTACCTTTGTTCTGTACTTCATGCAAAACGCTTCTTACTGTACAGATAAACAATTTTATTTGTACAGTATGCTAGACAGCATATCTTGTACTTATTTCCATACCGTGTCTCTTTTAAACAGTTAGTTGGCTAGTAGCTTGTTCTCAGGTTAGTTTGAATTGATGGCAGACATTATCTCTGAAGCTGTATGACTGATAAGTTCTTCCCTGTCATCACCACTATTGAACTATTGGGATTTTGTTTGTCATCGATAACACTTGTCGAATTGCTTACCGGGAATGTGTTGTATCGTGTTAATAACTTTGTCACATCCATGTGCCACTGTTGAATTAATAGAATTTTATTCTTTGAGGTAATCTTGACAGAACCTAATACTAAAGTACATTTTCAACATTATTATATTAATTCCTTCTTTAATCAGTCGTTTATGTATGGATACTAAGATTTTGCAAAATTTGTAACTAATAGCATTGCATAAATTTTGCTGTTGCACAAGACATCCATGTAACTCCTGTCTATGTATGAGTCTTGTTCATAGTACTTACCATGATCAGGAAACTCTTAATTGATCAAGACAATGTCTAACTTGAAGCTGTCTGAATCCGATGGGGAAATAGAAAATGGAAAAAGGCATGGAGTGGGAAGATTAGTGTTCGGCAGATAGTCATGATAAACTTTTCCACAGTTCATCACAGCCTTAGGTGCACACCTAAATGTTTTGTAGTAAATAGAAGATTTTCCATCCATCAATAATAAAGAACCTACCAAAAGTTTAGAATAGCCTCTTCAAGAGTTTAGAATAGCCTCTCCAAGCACAAGATCCCTCCTAATGTGCTTTTTACATGAAATTTCCAAGAGTAACCATGTTAACCCATTCCAAATCCATTTCTTTAACATGTCTGTTCAACATCTAGAATTCCAGACAGTTCTTAATTAAGTAGAAAAAAAAAAAAAACAGCCTGATAGATAGCACGTGCATCTGGTGCCCTATATTTGATGGGAATCGGGTCACTTATTGTGGATGCACACCTCTATTAATAATACTTTCCATGATATTTCTATTGGTATTGTTGGATTACTTTGTGCTTCATCCATGTTTCCATTTATTACCCATTTTAAATACAGTAATCTTACTACTATGGTAGGGATTTACTCTTGTGCAAATCTTGGATGGTAATCATAAGTGGTTAAACCATTTTCATAGTTCTAAACCAATTTCATAGGCAAAATCTAACCACACTCCTAATGGCTTGATTAATTTCAGGTTGATTTATGCCAGAAATATGGTAATTTCTCTTATCCATTTATTTCTATCTGCTATGGCACTTTCCCCAATTTTAGGAGGTAGCTTACATGTAGAAACACGAATGCGGATTTTTCTTCTCATCATTCCTCAATGTTCTGCCTTATGCTAGTTAATAGCCCATTTAATCGAAAAGATTCTCTGACTTAAGAGCGCCTAGTTAATTGTGGTTTCCACTTTATAAGAGATAGTGAAGGTGGAAGACGGGTGAAAGTGAGAGAAACTGGTGATCTAGAGGGGGAGTGGAAGTTAGTAAAAGAAAATGGGGCATACAGGTGATGTGTGCGTTAAGATAATTGTTGGAGGCAGCATGAGGAAGGGTGGTTGATGATGAAATGAAGGAATGGTTGCAGGGTAATAGTATAGAGAAGTATGGAAGATATAGAGAGAAAAATGTGGAAATAAATCTGAAGGTAGTAAAGGCAAATAAGGCAGTTGACTGGAGGTGGGGTTCAGGGATTGGGTTGTTCATATGAAGATAAGTGGTTTCGGAAAGAAGTGAAGAGAGTAAGGAAGGGTAGTTCGAAGAGTGAAGAGACAGTGGAAGATGAAAAGGGAAGGTTGTTGAAAGGAGATGAGGCAAGGAAAAGGTAGGCTGAATATTTTAAAAAGGTGCTGAATGTTGAGGAGGATAGGGAGGCTGATAATGTGTTGCAGATGTCTAGATACCAATGATGAGAGATGGGAATGAGATTAGAAGAGAGGAAGTGAAGAGCACTAGATGAGACAAGAGCAGGAAGAGGACTTGTTATGGATGGTGTGAGGTCTGTGATGTTAAGGAAGGGGCTGTGATTGTACTTGGATGATTTGTTAGATTGTTTATTAATTTTTATGTTGTCAATGGTGTTATTGGACTGTGCATTTGTGCATGCGTGTATATAGTTCCTCTATACAAAGGTAAGGGAGATGTGCAGTAGTATTGTAATTCTAGGGGACAGTTTGTTGAATGATGTTGGAAAAGTGTTTAGTAGCATTAATTACAGGATTAAGGATAAAATGGAGAATGCAATCTTAGAAGTGCACGGGGGCTTTAGAAGAGATAGGCTATGTATGGATTAGATTTTTATGGTTGGGTAGATATGCAAGATTTATTTAGCAAAGGGTAAGGAGGTATTTGGATTTATTGATCTGGAGAAAACTTATGATGAAGTTGATAGGGATGTGAACGTGATTTTATATGGAATTAATGGAAGGTTGTTGCAAGCAGTGAAGATTTTATACATAAAACCAGTAAAATCTGTGTTATGATTTGGAATGAAGTGAATGATTGGTTTCCAGTGAGAGTAGGACTGAGACAGGAATGTGTGATGTCACCTGGTTGTTCATTTTGTTTGTTAATGGAGCTGTAAGAGAGGTGAATGCTAAGAGTGCTTGGTTGAGGATTGAAACGGGTAGATGAGAGTGCGTATGAGTTAGAGGTGAATCAGTTGTTGTTTCTGGCTAATACTGTATTGATTGCAGACTTGAAGGAAAAGCTGTCTCTCTTAGTGACAGTGTTTGGAGGGGTGTGTGAGAGAAGGAAGTTGCAAGTTAATGTGAAGAGTAAGGTTATAAGAAGCACAAGAAGGGAAGAGTAGGGTTATGAGATGCACAAGAAGGTAGAGTGGTGCTAGATTGCATTTCCTGTTGAGTGGAGAGTTACTTGGTGAAAAAGATCAGTTAAAGTACTAGGTTTCAGTTGTTGCTGCAAAAGGTGAAGTAGAAGATGCAAGTCGGATAGTGAAGGAAGGATGTAGTGTTGGAAGCAAGGGAGTGGTAAAGAGAGTTCTGTATGAGAGAGGAGTTTTACTAACTGTGATGTTTGGATCAGAGTTATGAGGAATGAAAGTGACTGCGGGAAAAACTTTGTGTTTTGAGATGAAGTATCGTAGGAGTATGGATGGTTTATCTCTATTAATTGTAGTGTTTGTAGAACAACCAAGTTAAAACTTTCCGTTCTCGGCCTATACCCAAACTGTCTTACTATTATGACTAATTAGGTGGCCCTAGCTTGTACTGCTTCCAGTCTCTATATCCTTCTGAATACTTAGGCATACAGCTGCAGTACAATGTCTTTGTTTCTGTATTTGAATTGTCTCTCTGTGTAACCTAATAGTTTCTATGCTTTTCATATTTTTAGTTCGTGTTTAGTGAACTCCAAATCTTTGCTAATTATATTGCTAAGATCTTTTTCCTGTTCACACTTTCTATTTCATTTCCCAGCACTGAGTTGAGTAATCTGTTTGAGGGTTACTATAACCTATGTGTGTAACATTGCATTTCCCAGAGTTGAAAGGTATTTGCCATTTTCTAGACAATTCTCCCAACTTGATTAGCTACTCTTAAGGCTTCTACATCTTCAGAGTTTGCAGCATTTATGCCTAGTCTGGTAATGTCGGAAAGAAAAGATGGTGGACCATTCTGTTTTAGGTAGCATCTGGAATTTGAAATATTTTCAATATTATATAAATGTAGGCCTCAAGGTTACAAAATGTTTGGTAAGTTATATATTTTTTTCCACTTTATAAGGTTGAACCCTTGTATTTACAAGGCTACTTATCCATAATCATTTGGCTTCTTCTTAGACCTTTGACAAATTTTAGCCTGGTATTTTGTAGCCTTCTATAATAGTTATTTTTTGTTCAGATTAATAAAGATATTAAATGGTTGTTTAAGTGTGGATCTAACAATGGTTTTATATAAGAATATATTTTTTTAGCCTGTTGAGATTCTTATGAATTAAAAGTGGGGGATTCTAGCATTTTTGCTTAGATACATGCATTACCTCTTTATCATAGCAGTGATGCATCCTGGAATTTTACATAGTGCATTTTATGCCATTGAACTGCGAATGTGCGATGTTTTATTCAAATTTGCTTCTAGGTTTTGGTCATGTTTCTGACTCCTTTTCATCTTCGCCAGTTTTTGCTTTATTTTATCCATTGCCATCTGAACAAAGTTAAGTGTGCTACATCATAGTATTGCGTGTGCAGTTGGAATAAATTTGGAAAATGGATAGACCTTGTGGGGCTCCACAGATCTTAAGTAATTACTGTGAGATTGATGAATTTGGGGATGAGTGTTCTGTACTGTAGAAACGGCTAAATTACTGTAATGACATTTTGATTACTTTAGCCTTTTCGGAGTTGAAGCTTGTGTGAAGCCACTTTAATGTTTTGAGTAGGCCAAATGGTTTAGATATTTCTATTTCATGTGAACATTGTTTTTTTTTCTTTGCGTAGTCTTTTGTAACATTTACATTATTAATTTGTATATACAGGGTTTTTAAAGTACAGTATGTACATTATTAATTTGTGTATACTGTACATGGTTTTTAAAGTATAGTGAAAAGCATTTTGGTGGAAATAATCAATCCCTTTGGTTGGGAGTTTGAATCCTGATATTTGAGATAAATTTTAGATAGCCAGCTAAAAGAGTACTGAGCGTAGTCAATATGGCATTGCCTGGGCTTTAGTAGCTTAGCGATTTACGATCTTTTGTTCCCAAGTTCAACCTGTGCTTACACCTCGATAAATTTCATGGGTAAACAGGACATTTCTATTTCTCTGAGCAGAGGTTGCGATATCTTGAATCCCGGGTTCTATTTGTTTTTATCAGTAATTATTGCATAGTTCTAGAGCCAAGCTTAGAGGACTGTGACCTGGGGATCTGATTATAAGTGTGTATATAATCAGAGTATGGTACTATTATGATGGTGCAATGACTTGATGGCACTGCCCTTTTACTTGGTGAATTTATCCTAGATAATGTCTGTGATTTTGTTCCTTTTAATTTTGAGTGAATTTAGTGGTTGTTCCAATCCTACAAACGTGTGCTGTATTCGTTTTTTTTTTTTTTTTTTTTTATTGATTTTGCAACATGTTTTGGAGAGTTTGGTAGGGTGTAGTAGCAGTTTGGTTTGTCTTTATATTCATCTGTATTAGCTTATTTCTCTATTGATTTTGCAACATGTTTTGGAGAGTTTGGTAGGGTGTGGTGGCATTTTGGGTTGTCTTTATATTTACCTGTTTAGGGTGATGGATTGACTTAAGGATTATGTTATATAACTGGTTCAAATTGGAAAATGAAGATTCTTAAAATGGGATCTGAACCTACGTTGCCTTCTTGAACTTTTAATTTTTTTAATGATAGAGATTCTGTTATTTACTAGACAGTAATGCACCACTGTCGTATAACAATCTCGTGTGTGTGTGTGAGGGGGGGGGGGGGGTCAAGAACTTTAAAGTTAGTGTATCATCCTTGTGAATGTTATAGAAGTGTCTATCAAGGTCAGCATTGGGAAAATTATTTAAAGTTTTGAAAAGGTAAATGTGGGCAAATATAGTTCCAAAGACAATATCCTGTGGGCATTAAAAATGACTAAAAAAAATTTTGTGAATATACAATCTTGCCACTTTCATAAATACATAAATGTCCCTCAGTAGCTCATCAGTACTTATAAGATTTTTTAAAGAAGTGAGTTTTGCAGTTTGGAATTACATAAGTTATGATGGCATAATTCTACACTGGTTATCTATAGTGTTTTTCTGATTTCTTAAACAGCATTTACCTAGATTATCCTCATACTTTAGTTGACTGTGGTTGCTTTTTAATGTATCTGATTACGGATATATTTTAGTTTTCTTTTTCATAGGACTATCAGAAACCTTCATTTGAGTGAACTTTGGTCATTTATTATGTATCTAAAACCACAGTTCTCTTTTGTGCAATATATTTCACTCAATTTCAGATTCTCTTTGTAAATCTTGAATGGTGGGATCTTAGTGTTGATTTTGCCCTGGCTCTCTTTATATTAATTATGTACAATTTGTCTATTCTATTCAACAGAATTCAGAACGTTGAAAGGATAAAGATCTTTAATGGAAAACTGAAAGGCTAAAAGATTTTGAATTTTTTCTATATTAATCTTCATCACGATTAAGATAGTTCTTGCAGACTGTATACTCTAGAAATTACGAAGTAGTAATCCAAGAATTGCCAATACGATATTAACCATGCAGCAGCTATTTTTCTTAATAGGTTCCCATGGTATATGGCACAAGTAAAAAAATAAATTCATAGTAAATATAAGTGATTTTTTTTTTCGGAAGGATATTATAGAAGGGCATTATTCTAAGATTGACATTAGTTCAGAATTTTTAAAAGAATTTTTAAATGCCTGATTTGTTCTTGGTAATTAATTTGTAATTTGCAGTACAAGTTTATGCATAAATATATTTTCCCCATTCTGACTACAGTGTGGATAAATTTCGAATCTGAAATTGTACACATTAAAACTTTAATTTTATTACAAAATTTTGGAAAATTTTCTAACCTGGGGATAGAATACAAATTTGGAGGTTAACAATTTGAAAAAATCTCTATGAAGAGGCACAAGCAACAAAGTTAATTTACACATGACTTTCTCAGTTCTGACTTTTCAAAACATCTTTTTTGATAACTTATTTCTTTGTGTGTTTATCGTACACAATGGCAAAAGCTATGTCTTCAGAGTAAAAGGAGAGTAATTATAAAGGAAATGACTGCAAAATGGGCTGAGTAACTCAACTTTATATAAAGATTAATATCCAGATATGGTATAATAATCAGCAGAGCAAGCAATTTTCATAAATACAATTCATTAAAGCCCTTTCAGAAATTTTATAAAACTTGAGGTAGAAACATTTATAATAAAAAAGGTCTGTGCGAATTGCAGTAAATGTCCGAAAAAGGCTGCGAAAACAAAGAAACCCTGAATGGCAGTTAACCAACGTTTTTATGGTGGGAGAATCTCCTTCCAAGCAACACTTAACCACCATCTCTTCCCAACCTTCCACTGGCAATCCACTCTCCTTACTACAGGTAAAGTGGAGTTCGGTCACTCGGTGTGCATTTGTAACATTCTTAAATTTTTTATATTGATTATAACTGTTTATTTTATAGTTGTCTTTATGTATTGTACTGTGCAAAAATTACCCCATATAGGAGCATCCTTGGATGGGGAACCAATTAATACAATTTCCATTCGTTCTCATGGGGAGAATTAATTCGGAGCTTGAACACTAATTTTAAAACGAATTTTGTTCGTTCTCAGAGGTAACACTGTATTGACAACTAGGGGTTAAGCCAAATTAACTCAATATATGATAATGAAAAGCTGTAATTAGATTATTTGATTTAGAATGCTATATAGTCTTTGCAAAGTTAAGAGAATATTTCTTTATACTTGGTTTGACCGTGATGTCGCATTTTTAATGATTCTTTTCAATCTAGAAAAATGAATTTATCATTTAATTACCATAGTATGTGTGCACAAGTCCCCATGACTAGAAATTTTAAGCAATCTAATTCATATTGCTCCTTGAATTTTTTAAGAAATATTTTATTTGACTATGAGCATTCTCTCTCTGGTTGCTGTACCCAGTATATAGAAAAGAACCAATCAAAGATATGGGAGAATTATCATTCAATAATGTTCTACAATGTCTTACGTTTGATCTTTCACATTCATATATCATATAATATACAGGGTAATTATATGCTTGGTCTTGTGGACCAGTTAGCTTTGATGTAAATTTAATTCTGTAAATTTAATTCTTTAAATTCATTGGATAATCAAATATAGGTATCTCGGCCTTAAAGACTTGATCCAGTAGGCTATCACGTATAACTTCTTGTTGCAGGTAATATGAATAAGAAATTCTTAAGGAATCTGATCAATCAGGACAAAGGAAAAATAACAGTTATCAAGGTATGTTGGAGAGTTGAAGTTTCCGATAGTTTTACGAACTACAATAAAAATGTATGTAAAGGAAGTTTTTTTTTTCCCTGTTAAAGAATTCTATAAAGTTCTTGGAAATCGTGTAACTTTATGCATGGATTGCATAAGTTCTAAGGTTCCTAATTGTGATATTTTCCAGTTCTGTTGCACCGGAGTGGCCAGGAGAAGCTGATCATTGTCTACTGATATCTTGGATTGTATATCTTGTGATACAAGCTGGAGAATATCTGGTTATGTAATATAATTCATAGGAAATTGATATAGACAAGGTAAGCTTTGTACACTTATTTTATACTATAGTTAGGTAATAAATCTATTCAGTCTTGAAATTGGTATTTCCAAGGTTGAAAACAGAATATCCTATGTTTAATATAACTTATCTGGGCCAAGTTTACCTAAAGCAAAGCACATGAATGAAGTGAAATTGTATGCATAACTTAGTTTTGTCTGGAATTACTTGACGAATACACTATTCTTTTAGTTGGAATTTGAATCTATAATATTGTAACGAGAGGTATTTCATGTAATATTTAATTTTGATTTTGAGTTAAAGTAATGGTGTAGGTTGGTGCTAAAGTCATTGGTCATAAATAATTGCCCAAATCTAGTCTACTTTGCAATAAACATGATCAGAATTGTCAATCATTACTACTTTCGAAACCTAATCATATAAAAGAAAAAAAAAATAACAGGTCACCAGTAAGTGTACAAGTAATACATGGTTTTTTAAAGACTTGTAAAGTTATAACAGAGGGAGATGGGAATATCCCAGTTATGAGAATTCAAAGGATGATTTCAAAACTATACTGTAGGTGTAATATGCCAATCTACATCCTAAGTAATTATAGTTAACAGAAACCATTCAGGTTTAAAGGAAAATTCCATGTAATGAAGTAACACAGATAAAAATCTTAAATTTTGATTTTAAGAGGATCAAATCAGTTAGTTATATTTAGAATTAATTCACCAACCATTCACTGATAACATTGACCATAGTGATGAAAAATCAGGTAGCATATTGGAAGGTTTGCTACTATGCAGCTTACATATCTCTAGTTGAAATCCTGAAAGGTTTGAATTGATTCCGCTTTTTAGTATCCAGGAATGTCTTGGGATGGTGGTTTTATCTATTTTGAATAGTGTATACTTCGGGTTAGAAGTAGTTGAATTAAAAGTAACAAGGCCGTTCATTAAGAACCTACATGTACTGCTGTATTTTGATTATTATAATTATTTTCTTAAAATTTGCCATTATCACTACTAGTAAGGGTTGGCGAATTCTTTGTGTATAAAGATAGTGGAAGTTTATATTTGGAGCAGGGAAAACAATAGTGTATACTTCGGGTTAGAAGTGGTTGACGTAAAAGTAACAAGGACGTTCATTAAGAACCTACATGTACTGCTGTATTTTGATTATCATTATTTTTTTTTTAATATTTGCCATAATCACTACTAGTAAGGGTTGGCGAATTCTTTATATGTGTATAAAGATAGGGATAAGTTTATATTTGGAGTAGGGAAAACAATTGTCCAGACTTAGAACGTTGCAAAACTAGATCCTTTAGTAAACGTTTCATTGGCACTAAAGAAAACTGTAAGAAAAGATACAGATTTAATACGAAAACAAATAAATCCAAATGAGATTGTTGAAGAATTAAATTAATCATATTTGCAAAGACAAGTTTGAATAAATAGTATTGTAAGCTCCTCAGTTTGACACATTTCATGACTTTGCGTGTAATACTTTAACATATATTTAACTAATGGAGGTAGGGGCCAATTCCAATTGCTAATGAACTGTTTATCCTACCAAAGGGATGGATATACCATTGAATTATATAATTTGGACATTTTTTATTTATTTATTTGATATTTGTTGACAAAATCATCACTGAAAACTTAAATAAAAGTAGAAAAAAAAATAAAAATAAAGATAGTTTTTAAAATTACACGAATTTTATTACATTTATTGCTAATTGTATAATCATTTCCTTGTGGAGTCTTTTCATAGACTCCATAAAACTAACAGAACTGATTGTTTCTCTGTCGGAAATAAGTAAGGTTCAATCTTTAATTTGTCTCATTATAGTATTATGTTTGGAAACATTCGGAATCTCGGTGAATTTGATGGCTTTACCTTTTAAGGTTCCCTTCATTATCTGGCAGACCCTTTACCAGTTTATTAGATTTTTTACAAGTAATAAAGTACCGCAAATATATCTTAAATTTTGGTATTTGTTGTAGAATAAGGCAATTACTATTGAGAGGATGTCAAGTCTTTTAGGAGCCAAAGAAAAAGTAAAAGTATTTCTACTAGAAGCACGGATAAATATATTTACCCGTCTTAAGGAATATTGCGAAGATTTGCCTTTTCTTTAAAAAGGGAATAAGTTGGATCTATTCAATTACATGTATAAAATGCAAAGTATGTGAGACAATCAATATAAATAGATTTATGGAACTTATTTCAAATGATATCTTCAGTGAAAGACAGCATGCGTTTAGGAGTAAGCATAGCACAGTGTAATCTCAGAGTACTGTCAACACTGATAATAACTTTCTAGACTGAGGAAAGCCTTCGAAACCGTTCCACACAAGAGGCTTTCAACTAAATTATATGGTTAAGGCTTTCGAGGCCGTGTGTTAAAGTGGATCAATGAATTTTATTACAATTTGTTGAAGTTAGGGTCAACATTTTCATCTAGCAGCAACATCGGCAGTACCACATTGGCCTGGCCTTGGCCAGCTTTGTTTTTTGGGCTGTTGTGAATGATTTAGTAGACAAACATGAATGCCTGCCTTGATGTTGACATAAAGTAACATTTTTTTTATGACTTACTCTGATGAAGGCATTCAGGTTATGAAAAAAAGACCTTCAAAAGTTTAAATGAGAGTGAGAAGTAGTGTTTGGCACTGATAATTGTGCAACATTGCACATTGGATGTAGGAACCCAGAACACTGACCCTCTACCAACAGAGTAGTAGAGAAATTAAATAGACAAAGGGAAAGGGATCTGGGAATTCTCATTGCAAAGGATTTCAGCCTACTCAACATATTGGTAACACAGTGGACAAAGCTGATAGAATAGTGGGATCGATAAGAGGAATTTAACTTTTATGGAAATATTTGTCACACATCAAACTGTTCTTTACTCCGTCCGCACCTTGAGTATGCTTTTCAGGTTTGGTCATTATACTTTGAAAAGGGCATTGATGAACTTGGAAAAAGTGAAAAGGATAATGACAAAATTGGAAGCTAAATTAAAGGATATGCCTTACGCGACAAGATGCAGAAAACAAGGAAGATTTGTCTTGTGAGATAATATGCTGAAAAGAAGGAATTAAATCACTCTAGCAACGAAGACTTGGAGGAGACCGTAAGTTTGATAATGTAAATATGAATGGCCAATGACACAAGAAAGAACACCTACAAAGTAAAGAAAAGAGGACCAGTTGCAACTGTCGCCAGAGCAAATACATTTAGTATTAAGTGATTTAAATGGCTGGAATGACCACCCTGAAATTATTTTGTGCTCCTTCAATAAGTGCCTTCTAGAGTTAGATAAGATGATCACTAGAGTCTAAGCAACTAGGCTAGTCATAACCAGAGATAAAATTATATGCTATGATTAAGGCAAGCTTTTTTACTTGTGATAATGTAATTATATAGTTTATAACAACTGTGATGAAATAACCAATTTGATTTGATTTATGGTTTCAAACTGATTACAAGAAATACAAGGTAGCAAAGATCAACGCTTAGTAATATAAGTTGAGGAGGGACCCAAACATACCAGTCTTATTTTTCCACTGACATTAAATAGGAAGGTCAACAATACTGGTGACTTAACTCCAACATACAGTTACCTCTGTCTAAACCTTCTTGCACTACTGAGAGTATGTACCAGATTTCAGTCTTTTAGGGAATACTGGTTTGTAACCTACTGAGTTGAACTCTTACACACCTTTATCCTTCACGTTAGAATAAGTAGGTTTAATTTATCTTCAGACTACAGCGAGTGTTTGACTTCATTCAATCATTTGTGTCGACTTACTTGCGTTTCTTTTTAATTTTCCCTCTTGTTCTGATTTCATGTGCAGTGCTTATATTATGGCAGCTTTTTACAAAGGATACTTTGTAATTGTTAATTCTAATTTTATACTGTTGGTGGGGATTGCACCCAAGATTTGCAATGTTAGTGGTTGTATTTTATGAATTTTGAAAAAAAAAAAAACTTCTAGCTTTTTATAATGAATGTTTTTATTTCCACTTTTCAGGTAGCCTAATTGGTCAACTGAAACCAAAGACACCACAATAACTGCTCAATTAGGTAAATTACTATATTTTCAATTATCTTCGTTTATTGATATTTGTTAGGTGGAAGAAAGTATTAAGTTTTTCATTTGATTAAGTCACTTGAGCTGAAATTAAGATCGAAAATATTAAGAACAGATTACAGCCGTAAAGTATAGTCTATATAAAATAGAACAGATTATTTATCGTGGAATATATTTTTTTATGACCATTCATTTGCATGTGCTGCTAGAAACTGTTTTAGTGGCATTATTACACGAATAGCCATTGTATACAATAATAAAGTTGTCACCCAAATGTGGCTTAAAATTACTGTGCTTAAAACTGACAATAGAACATTGCACGTGATTTATAAGCATCAGTGACATGCAATCGAAACAGACGAGATATGTGAAACCCATAGAATGTGAAACTACAGTATACACGTTCCACACATGAAGATACTTCTTGATATAAAAAGTAACAAACTGATAGTAGGAATTGTAAACTGTTCTGTGTTCAAGACTATCCCAGAAAGCTTATCCTGCTGGGCCCAGTTATTGTAATCTAAAGTTTTAAACATTTACCCCAAAATAACAAGGTCGTTTTTCGTAGCCGAGGTTGGGGATGTTAAGCGATCTGGCTTAAAGATTATTTAGGCTATTTCAGGGTCCAGTTCAAATAACCAGGTTCAAGAGCCTTCAGTCATTTTAAAGAAGTTTCTTTCGGCCAATGCAATAAATAAGCTTTCGGCACAATAGATTTGAGGAAATATTTGGCAGGCACTAAAAAGGCAGTAAATAATCTGAAATCTGCTTTAGATAATTGGAGGAGGATAGAAGAGATATATGAAGCGTTTTAAGATAATAGAAAATAAACTAATTTTAGGAGCAAACGGAATTTCTTGAGATGGAGATAAATGGTTAGCATCTTCATATGTTTACCAAGATCACTGGCTCAACGTCGGATACTTGGGAAAATAGGTCTCGTCACTTGAACTTTGAGAATATCATAAGTGTTACGACATAGTTATTTCCCAAGAGTGCGAGAAATCATAGACCCAAGAATCCTAACAAGAAAGAAGATTGGGGCCTCGGTTTAAGATACTTTTGGTTTAATTATGCATTCAAAATGTCACAGGAACAGAACTAGATTTCCAAAGTACAACAGTCCAGTTTTAAAACCAAAGAGATGAGAACATAAACCATGGTGACAGGATTATCTTTTTATTTCAAATCTGCCCCAAATCCCCTTAAATGTGTAGGAAAAGGTTTACTTTAAATAATTCTCTGTGATCTGTTAATATATTTTGTGATATGTTAATATATTTAAGCTTTTGGACATGAATTACACCAGTCATCCAGAATTTCGTAAATACTGTATAGTTTTTATTGAGCTTGATGGTAATCGATGTTATTAGGTCAGAGACCTGATGTTTATGATTGGGAATCTAGAAAAACTAGTACTACACACCGAAATGAAAGTCGATTAAACTTAAGAAAAATAACAGGTCAGGCTGATACCTAAAACTTGTAGGTAATGGAATAATGTTCTACTAAACCATCAGCTGACCTCATTACTGAATTGTCGACAAAAGCAAGGGTTTCTGGGGAATGAACATCTTGGCTTGTCATTAAAATATTGCAGAAAGAAGTAACTCTGATCTTTCTCAAGTAATATGCAAGACATTAAACTCTTTAAGTACAGTAGTTATAAAGAGATTACATAATCATGGTTTAGGGAGATTCGTTTTTGTTGCATCATAATTCTCGTTGGCGTTAAACATTTATATTTACGTATCGTATTATCAAAACTAGATTATCACAAAGAATAAAGTCTAGTCTGCCTCTAGCAGTCCATTTTATACATCGACAGCAGCCATTTTGAGGCCGCAAAATATCAAAAGTTAGCCATTTATTAACATAGAATATTGTGTTAGGGTTTGGGGTTGGTGTCATTAGTGGTGTGCTATTGGCATTGAAGGGTTGTCTTTTGTCCCTCTCCTTTGTTTCATTTGGGGGAGAATAACCTCCCAGACCCCATAGCCAATCACTTGTCCAAATCTTTTTAAAGGCAAATCCATGAAAAACTCTCTTCAGCTGCAGAGTGACAGCAAGATGTTTGATTTGACAAACTAATTAATGGCGAGTTCTTTATCCTTGTAAATAATGGATTTTCCAGAGGTAACTCTCTCTGGTAATCAAAATTGAAAATTTAGAAGTTAATGAATTCTTATTAAACTTGTAACGGAGTCTTTAAATGTTCTTGCATTATTTTGTTTTATTTTAGGAACATAGTAGTCACAGTAAAATTAAGGCAGCCGTGCAAATGCTAACATAACTTTTTATTTACGTCGAATCGTTTGAGTTGGTGTGTAGCTGAGTAAGAGGCAAGTGTTAGTTTTTCCTTTAGCTTTTCACCCATTCCGTTTTTTGTTCGTACATGGCAAATATTATTTTAGGTTATAACCAACCATATTTTTTTCGTTTGTTTACTTCTAGGTTAAAGTTGGCCGTGTCAATCATTCCGCACTAATCCCTCGCTGCTACAGCATCAGAAAAACTAAAGAAGCAAAAGGGGTTTTCCGATGAAGTTTTTCTTTCGGGGACATTGTGTACATTTAAGATGCACATATTATTATAGACATTCTAGGCAACCAACTTTGAATGACGGTGGAGAGTGCTATGCATTATTAAGGTTAGTGTTCCTATTCGAGAACTAATTCTTAAGTTATCCATTTTTATTATTATGATGCCTGTATCTTGTGCATTTCAATATGGCATTTGAAGGACTTTACTTACTAAGCTTGTGCATTTCAATACGGCATTTGAGGGACTTTATTTACTAAGCTTTTGCATTTCAATATAGCATTTGAAGGACTTTATTTACTAAGCTTTTGCATTTCAATATGGCACTTGAAGGACTTGCAGTTTTTCATTGTTTATTTGTTATGAAGTTTATTTTTAGCAATAGCTCTCGTTTTCGAATATTATGGAGGTCGCTTTTTTCAATGATCTTACAGTTTTTGGTTTATTATAAATCTACTCGATAGATCTGGTTTTTATATTAATTTTGCAAGATTTTCCATTGAAATATATTGCCATTCTATGGAAAATGGCTTTTTGGACTGGATACTAAGTGTATATAACGGAAGGCATTGATTATAGTATATACTATACATACACCGGAATTCCTTTCCATTCCATGAATATTCCTGTATTTATCAAACAGTTAAAACAAAAACAAAAAATTCTAAAATTTTCCAAAAACCGTAGAAAATTTTCTAAAAACCATTTGACTTCCTATGATCTTTTATTGATCATAAATCTACTAAAATATATTGTAGCAAGACATTAGGAGGAAATATATATACAGAAAGAATACTATGGAATGAAAACATAGGTTACATACAAGTTGTAGAATAAATAAGGGAGCTTTCAAAACTTGGCTGTGAGGACAGGCTAGGAAATAATAGAGGCGAGATAAATAAGCAAATTATTTTGTCAAGAATTCAATTCTCGACAAACATTTTCCCCTGAGCGGAAAAAAGATTGAAGCCTTTAAAGCCTGAAAATAGAGAAACAACGTTGAATAGAGTAGTAAAACGCTGAAAAACATTACTTTACAAATCTACAGACAGAAGAGTGAACGAGACTGGCGAATATTCACAGAATAACCCATTAGAAAAGAGAGAAATTTTGACATCGGGAACAGTGAAAAAGCCCTTGTGAGATTCAAATGAAGAATCAAGAACATCAGAAATATATAATGGGATAGTTCGCTAAAAAACGGCTAGAAAGAAGGTTGTCATTATTCGTAAGAACAGAGCAGAGCAGAGTATATTTGAGCATGAGCATGGCTATGCTTATGAAATAACGAATAATCCATCAATGGTTGAAATATTAGTGTACAAAAAATTGAAATGAAGATAACGTGAGAAGTGCCATACAGGAAAAAGTATCCCTTAAATAAAGTACTTCAAAAAGTGAAATTTAACCAAATATCTTTTTTTTTAAAGTTTAAAAGCTCAATAAGCTAACTGTTTGTGAACTGCAGAAGTATCAAGCAAATCTGACAAATTTCAAATATAATATGTTCGAAGTTACACATACTCTTCTGTCATATCAAAAGCAATCAAAAAGTTTTTAGATCTGGAGTAAGAGAGAGTAGAAATGTACTGGAATTATTAGAGGGAAAATTTGAATTGTACTTAAAGGTGAACCTAACCCACAGAGTTCTTAAGGTTCTACGCAATATGGGAGATGTTACAAATGGGTTTGTGGTGCTGAATGTAGTAGATATTACTGAGGAATATTGTGAGTGGTAGACTATTCAATAAAGTACAGTAGTAGAAAATTCCGGAGTAGACCACTACCTCGTTCTATAACATTACCTATCTGCATAAAAACTTCTTGTTCTATGATTTTCTACAGTTCTTTGTCTTGCAACTTTCGTGTCACACACTACCAGTATGAGTGGTCAATTTTTTTCACATTATCATCACTAGGAATTTCAAGTTTTCTGCCTGTGAACATTAACCTCTATTCAGTCATTTATGTGCAATGGCGTCTTCCAGAGCATCCCACCTAAGAAAGATTTTGTTATTTTGTAGTGGCACCTATTCAAAAACCCCTTTTCCTCGGAAGTACTAATTTTTTAACTTTCTCGTTTGTTCATCATAGTCTTTGGAATTTTGTAGTACTACTATCTCGAAACATAATTTCTTTGGAAGTGCTCAATCTTGCAATCTAAAGTTCGTTTAATGTCACAGCATTCTTGATACACTTTTATGGTGGATTGTGAACTGGCATATTTAGAAATTAGTAAGGAAATCTTACTTGACAGTATGGTTGAAATATGGAAAGTGATTTGAGTAATGGAAAAATTAGTAGGTATACTTTTTGTACACAGTAATAACACATGAACCTTTCAATAGGCACTGCAAAGACATCGGCAGTTAATAATTTACAAAAAAGAAATTGTTTCAATGGTTTGTATAATCTCAGGATTTATAAATTGGAATTTGATATCCATATCCATATAAAAACTAAGAAAATTTGTCAAAAAAGTAATAGATACTTAATTGCAAGATTAACCCTAGAAATAAAGTAGCACGGTTTAGTCAAACCAAATATGAAGTTAATGTAGTTAAAAGTGAAAGCTTTAAAATAAAAAAATAAAATAATTCAAATAAACATATTTAAGATTGTTTCTTAGCTGTTTATATTTGGCCAGCAAATAACTGATTTTTCTTCTCTTAATTAAATACATTGATGTAATTTTGTAACTCATAAAAAAAATTCTCATACTTTAGAAAATTGTATGTAATCATGAGTTATCTAATATATATTGCACTGTTTCTAAAGATCAATCTTCTTCGCAGGCATAAACATACAAGATAAAAGTAAGTAATTAAAGTTCAGTTAATTTTTTAGTAAATATACTTATTATTTCAAGCAAGTTAACAAGTTCTGTAAACAAAAAATAAAATACAATTATCAACAAAAAGAAAACTTGAAGGATGCTTGTTAGACGGTTGCTATGTCTGCCCCACACAAACCTCTCTAGAACCGAATTTGTTACCAATTGTCTCACAAATTCGGATCTACAGGGTAGATGTAGAGCATTACCTCGGGTGTTAGTAGGGGACAAGGAAAGGGGGTTGAGGCTGGGTTGCTGTTTGGTGTCAAAACTGACTTTGAATCTAAATAAATTTTCTAAATTGATAAAGGAATAAAATATAGCAAACTATATAACTAACGTAAAATTTACTAAACTCAAGTTAATTAATTTTTCATCCTATTGCATATTACTTCCAATATTGAATAATTTGTAATTTATGAATTGAATGACCATTTCCTCAAAGATGAATAAAAAAAATAATTGATAAGCGGGATAATGGTTTTGTAAATAAACTATTTGTGCAGTCAAATGGGTAAACTAAAAGGAAATTTGGGAAATTGGATGGTTTTTTTCAGGGTTATAAGGATAGGTAATGTTTGATGTGAAGATCTTGGAGTCTCTAACGTCGTAGAATCATCCTATGTGGGAGGCAGTCTTGCAACCTCAGGATCATTAAGTCAGTGTAGGATTCTTTGTAATCTAAATCAAGAGCCTTCTGCTTCTAAGCGTCGAAGAAACTATCTGAAAGAAAAGAAAATTTTAGATGCCAGTCCACAATTAATATTAAATATTTTAAGTTTTAACGTTGCTCCAATATGCAAGTTACCCTATAATAAAAAATAGAAATAAAAAAGATTTATATATGAGAGAAGCAATCTAATTTGTAAATATATTTTAGGAGTAGGTGTTTAAATCTAAAAGACAATGAAGTAATTGCAAACATTTATGATAGGAGACACTGAAAAGTGGTAGGTCAGAAGTGAAGCAAGAAACTTGACAATTTTATGTTAATTATTTTTGTGGGAATAAAATAAGTAAAGCAGTATAATATATGAAAAATAGAACGGAATCAACCCTATATGATACATGATTAATGAGTAATAATATGACCTTATGTTCTGAATGTGACCTTATGTTCTGAATGTAACCAGTCTTATTTTTTTCCCTCATGCCAAAGAATGTTGAATCGACTTTTCCTTGCAACATGACTAGACTAATATTGCACTACAGAAACTTGCAGCCCTACAGCTTCCAGTCACTGTTTCCAAATAGTAAAGGTAAATAACATTTGCAAGCTTATTGCTGGCTACGAAAGGTTGTGATGTGGGTTTTAATTAATTGAATTTAGCTCTTTTGCAGTGTGGCTTCACCCAAGTTGGCTGTATTATAAAATATTATGGATAATCAATTCCTTTTGTTATAAATATTTTGTAAATGTGTTTTTTTCCTATACGTAAACTTAGATAATTCATGGACTCTTAATTAAAAATTCATGCAAGACATTGTTAATAATTAAACAATCTTAAAAATTATCCTACAGGTGTGGTATACAGAATTTCTTAATTTTGTTAGGATAAATCTTGTAGGAAATACAGCTAAGTAAGAAGTACAACTACTGGTGTGTTTGTCATTGCCCTTCGGCATCCAACAGTGGATTTGGCTTTTGTCGTTAGTTCTGTGGATGTACCTGTCTTCAGATGATATCTCCACCCCATTTGGTCTGAGTCACCTGTCACGTACTTCTTCCATTCATATGCCTTATTGCTGGCTAGCTACACTAGACACTCCCAATCCACGCCGGCCAGATAATCTCGTCCCATACGAAGCTTCTGACTGCTAATGTTAGTACCAGGTAACCAATGTTTTAAGATGCTGACACTCACAAGGCCACAGCGACATGCTGACATCTTGAGGACAATACTGCCCTTCAATTACGCTCTCTTGTTAATTCGGCAATGTCTCATCCAATCTGAGGGCACTCCCGAAAGACCAAACAAGCTTTAACCAATGTAAATGCCTCATCTGCAACCGCCTTGCCCAGATGGTGTTGGTGGATGAATATGAAAATATCGCCTGCTCTTGGTGGTACACCTCAAACTACTTTAAACCAACCCAAGGATTAATTCCTCCGAAATTTCAGAGTATAAAGGACTCCTGTGGAATTAGTCACCACCTCCTGGAAACAATTGAATAACTTATTAGAGAAATGAAGCACTTGCTAGCGAACCAATTTAGTGCAATGAATGAAGTACACAAAGGAACAGTGAAGCACCAATTTAGTACTCAATGGAGAAGCAGTGAAGCAATGCAAATGAAGCACTTGTTAGAGGAGCAGTAAAGCATCACAAATGAAGCACTTGTTAGAGGAGCAATGAAACACCACAAATGAAGCACTTGTTAGAGGAGCAATGAAACACCACAAATGAAGCACTCGTTAGAG
Organism: Palaemon carinicauda; assembly: GCF_036898095.1. NCBI lineage: Eukaryota > Metazoa > Arthropoda > Malacostraca > Decapoda > Palaemonidae > Palaemon > Palaemon carinicauda. The sequence goes on from NC_090745.1 coordinate 89,534,184, forward strand.
TAGCAGTAAAGCATCACAAATGAAGCACTTTATGGAGAGAAGCAGTGAAGAATCATGAATCACTTGTTAGAGGCAGCGAAGCAACAAGAATGAAGCACTTTTTTTGAGGAGCATTGAAGCACCACAAATGAAGCACTCATTTGAAGAACAGTGAAGCACTAAAAATGAAGCACTTATTCGTGGAGTAGTAAAAAAACACAAATGAAGCACGCATTCATTGAAGGAGCAGTGAAGCACCAAAAATGAAGCCCTAATTTGAGGACCAGTGGAGCACCACAAATGAACACTCGCTAGAGGAGCAGTGAAGCACCACAAATGAAGCATTCATTTGAAGAGTAGTAAAGCACCACAAATTAAGTGCTCATCAGAGGCACTGTGAAGGATAACAAATAAAGCATACATTGGAGGAGCAGTGATGCACCACAAATGAAGCACTCAGAGAAGTAGTGAAGCACCCACATATGAAGCACTCACTAGAGAGCAGTGATGCACCACAAATGAAGCACTAATTAGAGGACCAGTGATGCACCACAAATCAAGTGAAGACACCAGAATGAAGTACTAATTTGAGGAGTAGTGAAGCACCACAAATGAAGCACTCATTGAAGAAGTGAAGCACTCACTGGAGAATCAATTTACTGCCGTGAATGAAGTACTTGGAGGAACAGTGAAGCACCAATGGAAGTACTAATTGGATAAGCAGTCTTCTTAAAACCAGCTCTCAATGAAGGAGTGAAGTACCACAAATTAAGCATTCATTTGAAGGGTAGTAAAGCACCACAAATTAAGTAGTCATTGGAGGCACTGTAAAGGATCATAAATGATGCATTCATTGAAATAGCAGTAAAGCACCAAATATGAAGCACTCATTGAAGGAGCAGTGAAGCACGACAAATGAAGCACTCATTTGAGGACCAGTGAAGCAACAAGAATGAAGTACTCGCTGGAGGAGTAGTGAAGCACCACAATTGGAGCGCTTTTTGACAGAGTAGTGAAACACCTAAAATGAAGCACTCATTTAAGGGGCAGTGAAGCACCACAAATGAAGCACATTTTAGAGGAGCAGTGAAGCACCACAAATGAAAAGCTCATTAGTAGAGTAGTGGAGCACCACAAATGAAGCATTAACTACAGGAACAGTGAAGCACCACAAATGAAGCAACACAAATGAAGTACTCATTGGAGAAGCAGTCTTCTCAAATGAAGCACTTAATAGAGAAGCAGTGAAGCACCAAAAAAAATGAAGCACACATTTCAGAACCAGTGAAGCCCCACAAATGAAGCACACATTTCATTGGAGGAGCAGTGAAGCACCTACTAGAGGAGCAGTGAAGCACCAAAATGAAGCACTCACTAGAGCAGCAGTGAAGCACCAAAATGAAGCACTCACTAGAGCAGCAGTGAAGCACCACAAATGAAGTACTCACTAGAGGAAGAGTTAAGCACTCATTTGAGGAGCAGTGAAGCACCACAAATGAAGCACCCACTAAAGGAGCAGTGAAGCACTACAAATGAAGCACTCACTAGAGGAGCAGTGAAGCGCCACAAATGAAGCAACACAAATGAAGTACTCACTAGAGGAAGAGTTAAGCACTTAATAGAGAAGCAGTGAAGCACCAAAAAAGAAGCACACGTTTCAGTACCAGTGAAGCCCCACAAATGAAGCACACATTTCATTGGAGGAGCAGTGAAGCACCTATTAGAGGAGCAGTGAAGCACCAAAATGAAGCACTCACTAGAGAAGTGAAGCACCACAAATGAAGCACTCACTAGAGGAGCAGTGAAGCACCACAAATGATGTACTCGCTAGAGAAGTGAAGCACCACAAATGAAGCACCCACTAGAGAGCAGTGAAATACCACAAATGAAGCACTCATTTGAGGAGCAGTGAAGCACCACCAATGAAACATTAACTACAGGAACAGTTAAGCACCACAAATGAAGCACTCATGCGAAAAGCAATGAAGCACTCATTAAAGAAGTGAAGCACTCGCTGGAGAATCAATTTACTGCCGTGAATGAAGTACTTGGAGGAACAGTGAAGCACCAATGGAAGTACTCATTGGAGAAGCAGTCTTCTTAAATGAAGCACTTAATAGAGAAGCAGTGAAGCACCAAAAAATGAAGCATCCACTAAAGGAGCAGTGAAGCGCCACAAATGAAGCAACACAAATTAAGTACCTACTGGAGGAGCAGTGAAGCACCACAAATGAAGCACTCGCTAGAGCAGCAATGAAGCACCACATATGAAGTACTCACTAGAGAAATGAAGCACCACTAATGAAGCACCCACTAGAGAGCAGTGAAGCACCACCAATGAAGCACTAACTAGAGGAGGAGGGAAGCACCACAAATGAAGTACTCGCTAGAGAAGTGAAGCACCACAAATGAAGCACTCATTTGAGGAGCAGTGAAGCACCACCAATGAAGCATTAACTACAGGAACAGTTAAGCACCACAAATGAAGCACTCATACGAAAAGCAATGAAGCACTCATTGAAGAAGTGAAGCACTCACTGGATAATCAATTTACTGCCGTGAATGAAGTACTTGGAGGAACAGTGAAGCACCAATGGAAGTACCCATTGGAGGAACAGTGAAACACCTATTAGAGGAGCAGTGAAGCACAAGAAATGAAGCCCTAGTTTGAGGGGCAGTGAAGCACCTATTAGAGGAGCAGTGAAGCACAAAAAATGAAGCCCTCGTTTGAGGAACAGTTAAGCACCACAAATGAAGCACTCATACGAAAAGCAATGAAGCACTCATTAAAGAATTGAAGCACTCACTGGAGAATCATTTTACTGCCGTGAATGAAGTACTTGGAGGAACAGAGAAGCACCAATGGATATACTCATTGGAGAAGCAGTCTTCTTAATTGAAGCACTTAATAGAGAAGCAGTGAAACACCAAAAATGAAGCACACATTTCAGGACCAGTGAAGCCCCACAAATGAAGCACACATTTCATTGGAGGAGCAGTGAAGCACCTATTAGAGGAGCAGTGAAGCACAGAGGAGCAGTGAAGCACCAAAATGAAGCACTCACTAGAGGAGCAGTGAAGCACCAAAATGAAGCACTCACTAGAGGAGCAGTGATGCACCAAAATGAAGCACTCACTAGAGAAGTGAAGCACCACAAATGAAGCACTCACTAGAGGAGCAGTGAAGCACACAAATGAAGTACTCACTAGAGGAGCAGTGAAGCACCACAAATGAAGCACTCACTAGAGAGCAGTGAAACACCACAAATGAAGCACTTATTTGAGGAGCAGTGAAGCACCACATATGAAGCACTCGCTAGAGGAGCAGTGAAGCACAAAAAGGAAACACTCGGAGAAGCAGTGAAGCACCACAATTCAAGCACATTTTAGAAGAGCAATGAAGCACCACAAATGAAGCACATTCAAGATGAGCAGTGAAGCACCACAAATAAAGCCCTCATTTGAGAGCTAGTGAAGCTTCACAAATGAAGCATTCATTGGAGGAGCAGTAAAGCACCACAACTGAAGCACTCATTAGTGGAGGAGTGAAGCACCACAAATGAAGCACTCATAAGAAAAGCAATGAAGCACTCATTGAAGAAGTGAAGCACTCACTGGAGAATCAATTTACTGCCGTGAATGAAGTACTTGGAGGAACAGTGAAGCACCAATGGAAGTACTCATTGGAGAAGCAGTCTTCTTCAATGAAGCACTTAATAGAGAAGCAGTGAAGCACCAAAAAAGAAGCACACGTTTCAGTACCAGTGAAGCCCCACAAATGAAGCACACATTTCATTGGAGGAGCAGTGAAGCACCTATTAGAGGAGCAGTGAAGCACCAAAATGAAGCACTCACTAGAGAAGTGAAGCACCACAAATGAAGCACTCATTAGAGGAGCAGTGAAGCACCACAAATGAAGCACTCACTAGAGGAGCAGTGAAACACCACAAATGAAGCACTTATTTGAGGAACAGTGAAGCCACAAAATGAAGCACTCATTCATTGAAGGAGCAGTGAAGCACAAAAAATGAAGCCATCATTTGAGGAGCAGTGAAGCACCGCAAATGAGGCACTCACTAGAGGAGCAGTGAAGCACCACAAATGAAGCACCCACTAAAGGAGCAGTGAAGCGCCACAAATGAAGCAACACAAAAGAAGTACTCACTGGAGGAGCAGTGAAGCACCACAAATGAAGCACTCGCTAGAGCAGCAATGAAGCACCACATATGAAGCACTCACTAGAGAAGTGAAGCACCACAAATGAAGCACCCACTAGAGAGCAGTGAAACACCACAAATGAAGCACTCATTTGAGGAGCAGTGAAGCACCATCAATGAAGCACTCACTAGAGGAGCAGTGAAGCACCACAAATGAAGCACTAACTACAGGAACAGTGAAGCACCACAAATGAAGCACTCATAAGAAAAGCAATGAAGCACTCATTGAAGAAGTGAAGCACTCACTGGAGAATCAATTTACAGCCGTGAATGAAGTACTTGGAGGAACAGTGAAGCACCAATGGAAGTACTCATTGGAGAAGCAGTCTTCTTAAATGAAGCACTTAATACAGAAGCAGTGAAGCAGTGAAGCACCAAAAATTAAGCACACATTTCCTTGGAGGAGCAGTGAAGCACCTATTAGAGGAGCAGTGAAGCACAAAAAATGAAGCCCTCGTTTGAGGAGCAGTGAAGCACAAAAAATGAAGCCCTCGTTTGAGGAGCAGTGAAGCACCACAAATGAAGTACTCACTAGAGGAGCAGTGAAGCATCACAAATGAAGCACCCACTAGAGAGCAGTGAAACACCACAAATGAAGCAATCATTTGAGAAGCAGTGAAGCACCACAAATGAAGCACTCACTAGAGGAGCAGTGAAGCACTCATAAGAAAAGCAATGAAGCACTCATTGAGGAAGTAAAGCACTCGCTGGAGAATCAATTTACTGCCGTGAATGAAGTACTTGGAGGAACAGTGAAGCACCAATGGAAGTACTCATTGGAGAAGCAGTCTTCTTAAATGAAGCACTTTATTGAGAAGCAGTGAAGCACCAAAAATGAAGCACACATTTCAGGTGCAGTGAAGCCACAAAATGAAGCACTCATTCATTGAAGGAGCAGTGAAGCACAAAAAATGAAGCCCTCATTTAAGGAGCAGTGAAGCACCGCAAATGAAGCACTCATTTCAGGAGCAGTGAAGCACCACAAAAGAAGCACCCACTAAAGGAGCAGTTAAGCACCACAAATGAAGCAACACAAATGAAATACTCACTAGAGGAGCAGTGAAGCACCACAAATGAAGCAACACAAATGAAGCACCCACTAAAGGAGCAGTGAAGCACCACAAATGAAGCACCCACTAAAGGAGCAGTGAAGCACCACAAATGAAGCACTCACTAGAGGAACACTGAAGCACCACAAATGAAACATTCACTAGAGGAGTAGTGAAGCACCACAAATGAAGCACTCACTAGAGAAGTGTAGCACCACAAATGAAGCACCCACTAAAGGAGCAGTGAAGCACCACAAATGAAGCACCCACTAAAGGAGCAGTGAAGCACCACAAATGAAGCACTCACTAGAGGAGCACTGAAGCACCACATATGAAGCACTCACTAGAGAAGTGAAGCACCACAAATGAAGCACCCACTAGAGAGCAGTGAAACACCACAAATGAAGCACTCATTGAAGAAGTGAAGCACCAATGGAAGTCATTGGAGAAGCAGTCTTCTTAAATGAAGCACTTAATAGAGAAGCAGTGAAGCACCAAAAATGAAGCACACATTTCAGGACCAGTGAAGCCCTACAAATGAAGCACACGTTTCAGTACCAGTAAAGCCCCACAAATGAAGCACACATTTCATTGGAGGAGCAGTGAAGCACCAAAATGAAGCACTCACTAGAGGAGCAGTGAAGCCAAAAATTGAAGCACTTATTCATTGAAGGAGCAGTGAAGCACAAAAAACGAAGCCCTCATTTGAGGAGCAGTGAAGCACCGCAAATGAAGCACCCACTAGAGGAGCAGTGAAGCACCACAAATGAAGCACCCACTAGAGCAGCAGTGAAGCACCACAAATGAAGCACCCACTAAAGGAGCAGTAAAGCACCACATATGAAGCACCCACTAGAGAGCAGTGAAACACCACAAATGAAGCACTCATTGAAGAAGTGAAGCACCAATGGAAGTACTCATTGGAGAAGCAGTCTTCTTAAATGAAGCACTTAATAGAGAAGCAGTGAAGCACCAAAATGAAGCACACATTTCAGGACCAGTGAAGCCCCACAAACGAAGCACACATTTCATTGGAGGAGCAGTGAAGCACCAAAATGAAGCACTCGCTAGAGGAGCAGTGAAGCCACAAAATGAAGCACTCACTAGAGCAGCAGTGAAGCACCACGAATGAAACACTCACTAAAGGAGCAGTGAAGCACCACAAATGAAGCAACACAAATGAAGTACTCGCTAGAGGAGCAGTGAAGCACCACAAATGAAGCACTCACTAGAGAGCAGTGAAGCACCACAAATGAAGCACCCACTAAAGGAGCAGTGAAGCACCACAAATGAAGCACTCACTAGAGGAGCACTGAAGCACCACATATGAAGCACTCACTAGAGAAGTGAAGCACCACAAATGAAGCACCCACTAGAGAGCAGTGAAACACCACAAATGAAGCACTCATTGAAGAAGTGAAGCACCAATGGAAGTCATTGGAGAAGCAGTCTTCTTAAATGAAGCACTTAATAGAGAAGCAGTGAAGCAACAAAAATGAAGCACACATTTCAGGACCAGTGAAGCCCTACAAATGAAGCACACGTTTCAGTACCAGTAAAGCCCCACAAATGAAGCACACATTTCATTGGAGGAGCAGTGAAGCACCAAAATGAAGCACTCACTAGAGGAGCAGTGAAGCCAAAAATTGAAGCACTTATTCATTGAAGGAGCAGTGAAGCACAAAAAACGAAGCCCTCATTTGAGGAGCAGTGAAGCACCGCAAATGAAGCTCTCACTAGAGGAGCAGTGAAGCACCACAAATGAAGCACCCACTAGAGCAGCAGTGAAGCACCACAAATGAAGCACCCACTAAAGGAGCAGTAAAGCACCACATATGAAGCACCCACTAGAGAGCAGTGAAACACCACAAATGAAGCACTCATTGAAGAAGTGAAGCACCAATGGAAGTACTCATTGGAGAAGCAGTCTTCTTAAATGAAGCACTTAATAGAGAAGCAGTGAAGCACCAAAATGAAGCACACATTTCAGGACCAGTGAAGCACACATTTCATTGGAGGAGCAGTGAAGCACCAAAATTAAGCACTCGCTAGAGGAGCAGTGAAGCCAAAAATTGAAGCACTTATTCATTGAAGGAGCAGTGAAGCACAAAAAACGAAGCCCTCATTTGAGGAGCAGCACCACAAATGAAGCACTCACTAGAGAAGTGTAGCACCACAAATGAAGCACCCACTAAAGGAGCAGTGAAGCACCACAAATGAAGCACCCACTAAAGGAGCAGTGAAGCACCACAAATGAAGCACTCACTAGAGGAGCAGTGAAGCACTACAAATGAAGTACTCACTAGAGGAAGAGTTAAGCACTCATTTGAGGAGCAGTGAAGCACCACAAATGAAGCACCCACTAAAGGAGCAGTGAAGCACTACAAATGAAGCACTCACTAGAGGAGCAGTGAAGCGCCACAAATGAAGCAACACAAATGAAGTACTCACTAGAGGAAGAGTTAAGCACTCATTTGAGGAGCAGTGAAGCACCACAAATGAAGCACCCACTAAAGGAGCAGTGAAGCACCACAAATGAAGCACTCACTAGAGGAGCAGTGAAGCACCACAAATGAAGTACTCGCTAGAGAAGTGAAGCACCACAAATGAAGCACCCACTAGAGAGCAGTGAAATACCACAAATGAAGCACTCATTTGAGGAGCAGTGAAGCACCACCAATGAAACATTAACTACAGGAACAGTTAAGCACCACAAATGAAGCACTCATACGAAAAGCAATGAAGCACTCATTAAAGAAGTGAAGCACTCGCTGGAGAATCAATTTACTGCCGTGAATGAAGTACTTGGAGGAACAGTGAAGCACCAATGGAAGTACTCATTGGAGAAGCAGTCTTCTTAAATGAAGCACTTAATAGAGAAGCAGTGAAGCACCAAAAAATGAAGCATCCACTAAAGGAGCAGTGAAGCGCCACAAATGAAGCAACACAAATTAAGTACCTACTGGAGGAGCAGTGAAGCACCACAAATGAAGCACTCGCTAGAGCAGGACTGAAGCACCACATATGAAGTACTCACTAGAGAAATGAAGCACCACTAATGAAGCACCCACTAGAGAGCAGTGAAGCACCACCAATGAAGCACTAACTAGAGGAGGAGGGAAGCACCACAAATGAAGTACTCGCTAGAGAAGTGAAGCACCACAAATGAAGCACTCATTTGAGGAGCAGTGAAGCACCACCAATGAAGCATTAACTACAGGAACAGTTAAGCACCACAAATGAAGCACTCATACGAAAAGCAATGAAGCACTCATTGAAGAAGTGAAGCACTCACTGGATAATCAATTTACTGCCGTGAATGAAGTACTTGGAGGAACAGTGAAGCACCAATGGAAGTACCCATTGGAGGAACAGTGAAACACCTATTAGAGGAGCAGTGAAGCACAAGAAATGAAGCCCTAGTTTGAGGGGCAGTGAAGCACCTATTAGAGGAGCAGTGAAGCACAAAAAATGAAGCCCTCGTTTGAGGAACAGTTAAGCACCACAAATGAAGCACTCATACGAAAAGCAATGAAGCACTCATTAAAGAATTGAAGCACTCACTGGAGAATCATTTTACTGCCGTGAATGAAGTACTTGGAGGAACAGAGAAGCACCAATGGATATACTCATTGGAGAAGCAGTCTTCTTAATTGAAGCACTTAATAGAGAAGCAGTGAAACACCAAAAATGAAGCACACATTTCAGGACCAGTGAAGCCCCACAAATGAAGCACACATTTCATTGGAGGAGCAGTGAAGCACCTATTAGAGGAGCAGTGAAGCACAGAGGAGCAGTGAAGCACCAAAATGAAGCACTCACTAGAGGAGCAGTGAAGCACCAAAATGAAGCACTCACTAGAGGAGCAGTGATGCACCAAAATGAAGCACTCACTAGAGAAGTGAAGCACCACAAATGAAGCACTCACTAGAGGAGCAGTGAAGCACACAAATGAAGTACTCACTAGAGGAGCAGTGAAGCACCACAAATGAAGCACTCACTAGAGAGCAGTGAAACACCACAAATGAAGCACTTATTTGAGGAGCAGTGAAGCACCACATATGAAGCACTCGCTAGAGGAGCAGTGAAGCACAAAAAGGAAACACTCGGAGAAGCAGTGAAGCACCACAATTCAAGCACATTTTAGAAGAGCAATGAAGCACCACAAATGAAGCACATTCAAGATGAGCAGTGAAGCACCACAAATAAAGCCCTCATTTGAGAGCTAGTGAAGCTTCACAAATGAAGCATTCATTGGAGGAGCAGTAAAGCACCACAACTGAAGCACTCATTAGTGGAGGAGTGAAGCACCACAAATGAAGCACTCATAAGAAAAGCAATGAAGCACTCATTGAAGAAGTGAAGCACTCACTGGAGAATCAATTTACTGCCGTGAATGAAGTACTTGGAGGAACAGTGAAGCACCAATGGAAGTACTCATTGGAGAAGCAGTCTTCTTCAATGAAGCACTTAATAGAGAAGCAGTGAAGCACCAAAAAAGAAGCACACGTTTCAGTACCAGTGAAGCCCCACAAATGAAGCACACATTTCATTGGAGGAGCAGTGAAGCACCTATTAGAGGAGCAGTGAAGCACCAAAATGAAGCACTCACTAGAGAAGTGAAGCACCACAAATGAAGCACTCATTAGAGGAGCAGTGAAGCACCACAAATGAAGCACTCACTAGAGGAGCAGTGAAACACCACAAATGAAGCACTTATTTGAGGAACAGTGAAGCCACAAAATGAAGCACTCATTCATTGAAGGAGCAGTGAAGCACAAAAAATGAAGCCATCATTTGAGGAGCAGTGAAGCACCGCAAATGAGGCACTCACTAGAGGAGCAGTGAAGCACCACAAATGAAGCACCCACTAAAGGAGCAGTGAAGCGCCACAAATGAAGCAACACAAAAGAAGTACTCACTGGAGGAGCAGTGAAGCACCACAAATGAAGCACTCGCTAGAGCAGCAATGAAGCACCACATATGAAGCACTCACTAGAGAAGTGAAGCACCACAAATGAAGCACCCACTAGAGAGCAGTGAAACACCACAAATGAAGCACTCATTTGAGGAGCAGTGAAGCACCATCAATGAAGCACTCACTAGAGGAGCAGTGAAGCACCACAAATGAAGCACTAACTACAGGAACAGTGAAGCACCACAAATGAAGCACTCATAAGAAAAGCAATGAAGCACTCATTGAAGAAGTGAAGCACTCACTGGAGAATCAATTTACAGCCGTGAATGAAGTACTTGGAGGAACAGTGAAGCACCAATGGAAGTACTCATTGGAGAAGCAGTCTTCTTAAATGAAGCACTTAATACAGAAGCAGTGAAGCAGTGAAGCACCAAAAATTAAGCACACATTTCCTTGGAGGAGCAGTGAAGCACCTATTAGAGGAGCAGTGAAGCACAAAAAATGAAGCCCTCGTTTGAGGAGCAGTGAAGCACAAAAAATGAAGCCCTCGTTTGAGGAGCAGTGAAGCACCACAAATGAAGTACTCACTAGAGGAGCAGTGAAGCATCACAAATGAAGCACCCACTAGAGAGCAGTGAAACACCACAAATGAAGCAATCATTTGAGAAGCAGTGAAGCACCACAAATGAAGCACTCACTAGAGGAGCAGTGAAGCACTCATAAGAAAAGCAATGAAGCACTCATTGAGGAAGTAAAGCACTCGCTGGAGAATCAATTTACTGCCGTGAATGAAGTACTTGGAGGAACAGTGAAGCACCAATGGAAGTACTCATTGGAGAAGCAGTCTTCTTAAATGAAGCACTTTATTGAGAAGCAGTGAAGCACCAAAAATGAAGCACACATTTCAGGTGCAGTGAAGCCACAAAATGAAGCACTCATTCATTGAAGGAGCAGTGAAGCACAAAAAACGAAGCCCTCATTTGAGGAGCAGCACCACAAATGAAGCACTCACTAGAGAAGTGTAGCACCACAAATGAAGCACCCACTAAAGGAGCAGTGAAGCACCACAAATGAAGCACTCACTAGAGGAGCACTGAAGCACCACATATGAAGCACTCACTAGAGAAGTGAAGCACCACAAATGAAGCACCCACTAGAGAGCAGTGAAACACCACAAATGAAGCACTCATTGAAGAAGTGAAGCACCAATGGAAGTACTCATTGGAGAAGCAGTCTTCTTAAATGAAGCACTTAATAGAGAAGCAGTGAAGCACCAAAAATGAAGCACACATTTCAGGACCAGTGAAGCCCTACAAATGAAGCACACGTTTCAGTACCAGTAAAGCCCCACAAATGAAGCACACATTTCATTGGAGGAGCAGTGAAGCACCAAAATGAAGCACTCACTAGAGGAGCAGTGAAGCCAAAAATTGAAGCACTTATTCATTGAAGGAGCAGTGAAGCACAAAAAACGAAGCCCTCATTTGAGGAGCAGTGAAGCACCGCAAATGAAGCTCTCACTAGAGGAGCAGTGAAGCACCACAAATGAAGCACCCACTAGAGCAGCAGTGAAGCACCACAAATGAAGCACCCACTAAAGGAGCAGTAAAGCACCACAAATGAAGCACCCACTAGAGGAGCAGTGAAGCACCACAAATGAAGCACCACAAATGAAGCACTCACTAGAGGAGCAGTGAAGCACCAATTGAAGAAGTGAAGCACTCACTGGGGAATCAATTTACTGCCGTGAATGAAGTACTTGGAGGAACAGTGAAGCATCACAAATGAAGCACCCACTAGAGAGCAGTGAAACACCACAAATGAAGCACTCATTTGAGGAGCAGTGAAGCACCACAAATGAAGCACTCACTAGAGAAGTGAAGCACCACAAATGAAGCACTCACTAGAGCAGCAGTGAAGCACCACAAATGAAGCACTCATTGAAGTAGTGAAGCACTCACTGGAGAATCAATTTACTGCCATGAATGAAGTACTTGGAGGAACAGTGAAGCACCAATGGAAGTACTCATTGGAGAAGTAGTCTTCTTAAATGAAGCACTTAATAGAGAAAAGCAGTGAAGCACCAAAAATGAAGCACACATTTCAGGACCAGTGAAGCCCCACAAACGAAGCACACATTTCATTGGAGGAGCAGTGAAGCACCAAAATGAAGCACTCGCTAGAGGAGCAGTGAAGCCACAAAATGAAGCACTCACTAGAGCAGCAGTGAAGCACCACGAATGAAACACTCACTAAAGGAGCAGTGAAGCACCACAAATGAAGCAACACAAATGAAGTACTCGCTAGAGGAGCAGTGAAGCACCACAAATGAAGCACTCACTAGAGAGCAGTGAAACACCATAAATGAAGCACTCATTTGAGGAGCAGTGAAGCACCACATATGAAGCACATTTTAGAAGAGCAATGAAGCACCACAAATGAAGCACATTTAAAATGAGCTGTGAAGCATCACAAATAAAGCCCTCATTTAAAATGAGCTGTGAAGCATCACAAATGAACCATTCATTGAAGCACTCATTAGTGGAGGAGTGATGCACCACAAATGAAGCACTCACTAGAGGAGCAGTGAAGCACCACAAATTAAGTTTCTCTAGTGAAACACCAGAAATGAAGCAATCACTAGAGGAGCAGTGAAGTACCACAAATAAAGCCCTCATTTGTGGACCAGTGAAGCATAAAAAGGAAGCTCTCGTTGGAGGAACAGTGAAGCACCACAATTCAAGCACATTTTAGAAGAGCAATGAAGCACTACAAATGAAGCACATTTTAGAAGAGCAATGAAGCATCACAAATGAAGCACATTTTAGAAGAGCAGTGAAGCATCAAAAATGAAGCACATTTTAGAAGAGCAGTGAAGCACCGCAAATGAAGCCCTCATTTGAGGAGCAGTGAAGCACAAAAAAACGAAGCCCTAATTTGAGGAGCAATGAAGCACCACAAATGAAGCACATTTTAGATGAGCAGTGAAGCACCACAAATAAAGCAGTCATTTGAGAGCCAGTGAAGCATCACAAATGAAGCACTCATTGAAGAAGTGAAGCACTCATTGGAGGAGCAATGAAACCACAAAAATTAAGCATTCATTTGAAGACCAGTTTAGCACTACAAATGAAGCACATTTTAGAGGAGCAGTGAAGCACCACAAATGAAGCACTAATTTGAGGAACAGTGAAGCATCACAAATTAAGCACCCATTAGAGGAGCATTGAAGCACCAAAAAATGAAGCAATCACTAGAGGAGCAGTGAAGCACCACAAATGAAGCAATCACTCATTAGTGGAGTAAAGCACCACAAATGAAGCACTTATATAAGTGCTTCATTTGTGGTGCTTCACTGCTCTCCTCTAGTGAGGGCTTCATTTGTGGTGCTTTACTGCTCCTCAAATGAGTGCTTCATTTGTGGTGCTTCACTGCTCCTCAAATGAGTGCTTCACTACTCCTCAAATGAGTGCTTCATTTTTTGTGCTTCACTTCTCCTCCAATGTGGGCTTCATTTTTTGTGCCTCACTGCTCCCTCTATTCAGTGCTTCATTTGTGGTGCTTCACTGCTCTTCTAAGATGTGCTTCATTTGTGGTGCTTTACTGCTCCTCCAATTAATGCTTTATTTGTGGTGCTTCAATGGTCCTTAAATAAGTGCTTTATTTGTGGTGTTTCGCTGCTCCTCCAATGAATGCTTCATTTTTAGTGCGTCACGGATCCTCAAATGACTGCTCCTCTAATGGGTGCTTGATTTTTGATGCTTCACTGCTCCTCTAAAATGTGCTTCATTTGTGGTGCTTTACTGCTCCTCCAATTAATGCTTCATTTGTGGTGCTTCACTTATTTGAAGAACCAATTTATTGCCATGGATGAAGTACTCGGAGGAACAGTGAAGCACCAATGAAAGTACTCATTGGAGAACCAGTAAAGCACCACACATAAACCACTCAGAGGAGTAGAGAAGCACCACAAATTAAGAGTTCATTAGTGGCACACTAAAATATAACAAATTAAGAATTCATTTCAGGAGCAGTGAATGAAGCAAGCAAATGAAGCATTTATTGGAGAAGTGAAGCACACGGTGGAGAATCAAATTAATGCGATGAATGAAGCATTCATTAGAGGAGCAGTGAAAGTTTTATGTTAAGAGTAAATATTTTGTAAGGTGTGGACGTGTATGGTATGGCGGATGTAAAATTACCCAGCCTGAATAAAAAGAAGCCCTCCGAGTGCTAAGATGGGTGGCATATAAATCTAGGTAGAAAATGGAATCAGGATATGGCGTAATGGATGGGTCTAAGACAAAATATGAAGGAGAGTGATATATATGGAAGATCCAAGGGTATGTTTACAATATAATAGACGTTAGAAAGATAACATGGAAAATTATACAAGTAGGGGGGATAAGTTGAGAGTCTTGTGAATGTTGATAACGAAAGATCTGTTTTGGGTTGTGTGTGTAATGACTGCTGAATTTAGCAACGAGAGTGGGAGTGTAAAATAGTTGATTGAGAAGAATTAAATTTAATGATAATTTAAAGAAAAGTGAAACTAGAGAAAGTTGTAGGAAAGGAGAAGAGCTTCGAGTCAGGGAGATGAGAATTTTGGAACATCACAGTCGCCGGAGTTTAAGATAGTTTTGGGTGAAGATACACCATTATTTCAAAACTCTCCGCCCAGAGAGAGTCCATGGAAAAGTTCAATAGAACCTGTGTGGGAAACCAGATGTATTAGGTTATATAGAAAGATGAATGAGGTTATTGTGAAATACATCTAGAAAGACATCTAAATGTGTGTTGTAGGAGTGTGTATATAATATACATAAGATGAAAGGCCTTACGATACTGGATTTAGTGAGGGGAGGGGATTATTAACAAATGCCATGACAGAGGAAAGTAGACCAATCACTGCATTTTCAACAGCAAAAGATACTATTAGTTCAAGAATTTGAATTTCGGATTGGCTTAATTCCCCTACTGCCTTTCAAAAGAGCCATGAGTGTTTTGTTTAGCGACTTTCCAAAGAAGAATGTTATTATATTTCTGGGTGATATTCCTATAGGGAATGAATAAATTGAAGAGCATAATTATGCCTTAGTGAGTGCAGTGTTAGGAAACGTGGAAGGGGTTGGATTTTCAAGTATTCGTATAAAGTGATTTTCCGAAGAGTTGGAAATTTTGGGACAGTCAATGGGGTCTGGATTGAAAAAAAAGCTAACGAGTTTAGTACAAGAATTCCCCAAGGCTAAGACAGTAAGAGAGTCTAGAGGATTTTTAGGATTAAATAGAATTTGAAAAGAAGTTCATGAATATTTAATTGTTCATGCGTGGTAATCCTTTGACTGAATTAACGAGTTGCCGGAAGACTGTTTTGAGATTGGATGAAACAATAGAGAATACGTTTAACAGATTGAGAGAGGAACCAGTAAAAGATATCCAGATTATATAGTCTAGATGCAAGAGTGCTTGAAATATGTACGGATGCTAGTGGATATTCAACAAGTGAATATTTGATGCAAGATCGGTTTGAGCGAAAGAGTATATTTGCTTCTGTTTTTAAACATTTTAGTAAAGCTGCATGAAATATTCGGTGATTGAAAGTGACTTAGCTTTTAAGGTTTGACTTAAAATCATTACGGCGGTTTTTATATGGAGTAAAATATAGTAAAACTAATGATCAGCCGTTGGTACATCAGCAGCGAATGAGTAATGTTGATTATATAGACTTACAAGGATAATTAAAGATTTGATTTTTTTTATGTGGTGGGACTTAGTGTGTAAATGAATTAAGGGAGAACATAATGGGAGAAGTATTTAAGAGACCAGAAGAAAGGAATTGAATCCAATATCTGACTTATTAACATAGGGGTCCAAAAGGTATTTGTGAATAAATGGTACTCTATTCGGCATTAAAAAAATTTACAAACCACATACAAAACTATTACTTCAAGGTAAATTATTATTGATTTGCACTATGCTAATGAAATTGCCATTTTAGCTTATTACCCAATTCAATACAAAGCATCTTGAACACTATCTGAAAACTTCCGTATATTTCAAAAGCTTGTTGATAAAAATACAAGAAAAACAAGCTATAGTATATGACAATAATTGTCCTCACCAAACATGATACTCAACTGTTGCTTCACACATGCTTTTTGCAGACAGAGAGGACCAGGATCTCCCAGAATAAGTAAAAGATTGACAAGGTATAGATAATAGCTGTTTTTACATGTATCAACAACTCTCAGGTCTAAATCAACACCATTTAAAGCAGCTTAAAATTAAATGAGCATTTTTGCCAAAAATTATGAGCCTCAACTGGAAAGAAAAGGTTCCAGACTCATACATTTTGGAAAGAAGGGGATACACGTGCAAGGATAGTAGCCACACTCACACCGCCAACTATGCTGACTTGGCCACGTGTCTATTATTACCGACAAATGGCTGCCATAACTAACTTTATTTAGGACACTCAAACAAACAGCCACTGATCGACCGCCAGGCAGTTCTAAGAAAAAGTACAAAAGCACCAAATCAAGTGGACCTGGTTGTTTTAAATAGAGGTTGTCTCTGGGCGAGGTGTCTTAGACTATACAGGTCATAGCCCCCAATAACCAACCTTGAGGAAATGCAAAATTGCCCCAACTAACCTAGAAATACATGGGTGACACTACCCTGGAGCAATATCAGCACATTTTACAGCAAAATGATTAACAACTCAGGCATGTAGATGATAATGGGATTGTGATTAAACAAACCTTATTCTTATAACACAAATGTGGAGTGTGTTCCACTCACCCTTATAGTATTAGATAGAGAGTACCGAGGTAAGATTATCTAGCCAGCATAGGCCTATGCTCAATGAGACAACATTCTCCTGTCTGCAGGAGATTATTGGGCCTGGTGGGGGAACATTGATGATGTGAAGGCATAATGGTTAATATGGTTGTATAGTGTAATGAATATAAAACACCAAATAAAGCATTCACAGCTACTCTATAAGATTCTAAAGCATTCAAAGCATGCAGTTAAAATTACCAAAGTTTCTTGCTTGATATGACCTATAAGAATAGCTATTAAATCTTTGAATGTTACACTGTAGAGCTGCAATTCTAATTAACGCAGGAATAGACAATCATAAACATTGGTTACTAAAATTGCTTCAGAAATTTTTAAATAAATCAGCTATATACTATGGATAAATAAATCAGCTATATACTATGGAATAATATAAGACAAAATACACCAATTATGAATAGTGACCGAGGATAAACTCGACCAAAGGTGGAATATAAAATTAATAATAAAAAAAAAAAAACACCCAAATGAAAAGAACTGTTCATGGTCATGTTCGTAACTAAAGGAAAACAAAACTCCCTGTCAAAGCTCTGTTTATCATACACGGTTTACGCAACTAAAGAATCCAGTGCCCTGAATCAGTGCAGTTACTTCTATCGATTCGGCAACCCGAACTGTATGCCAATATCCCTTACCCTATTCGAATACAGTAAAAAAAAAAAAAAAAAAAAAAAAAAAAAAAAACCATCAACTTCTTAGAAATATAAAAATGACGCTTTCAAGAAACCCTCACGAAACTTAAGGATTACATCCTCTCATATTTGCCACGGATAATAAACACGGGTCAACTAGTAATTTACTTAAGTTTTTTTAAACTTTTACGACGGTAACCGAAATCGCAATAAAACCAGTAAAAGTAGTGCAAGCACACTGAAACAAAGAAGCCTCACAGTTAAAGGGGCACCAGCAACGCCTAAGAAAAAAACAACAAACTATATAAGGCCAGCCTTGACACAAATACCCCTTCTTACAGAATATTGCCGTATGCCCCCATCCCCTACAACAACCACCACTCCCACCATTATACCCTATCCCGTACCAGCACGTACTTACCACAACCCCACCCATCCACCCTATTAGACATCCCCCAGCCTATATCCGTTAAAGTCTTTCGGGAGCAATTCTGGGCGAAATTGGTCTAAATGCGATCAGGACAGGCGCTTTACCAGCTGGAGAGTGACTCAGCAAGTTTCTTCGCTCTTGCAGGTTTTGCTTCCTGACAAGAGAAATTATTGCAAGAACCAAACATGGAACAAATAGGGTTGAATATCTATTTTAGTCGTATATCGACTGAATGCTATGGGAAGAGAAAATTAAAATCTGGATAATGAAACTAAGAACTGTGATGAATGACCTACTTGGGCCCAGCGACTAGACATATGGTACAAATCGGACAAATTCAATGATTAAGACTATGGTACTAAGAGGCAATAAGAAGTACTGGAATCTCCGTGTAGCTAAGCTTTTAAAGGAAATAGAAAAAAAAATGAAGGAAAGAAATTCCAGTCAGAGAGAGAGAGAGAAGGAAAGAAATTCCAGTCAGAGAGAGAGAGAAGGAAAGAAATTCCAGTCAGAGAGAGAGAGAGAGAGAGAGAGAGAGAGAGAGAGAGAGAGAGAGAGAGAGAGAGAGAGAGAGAGAGAGAGACCCGAAAATAAATAAGAGGGTTTACACGAAAAAACCTTGAATCTCTGTTCCCCTGTGCATTCGCGCGCGCGCGTTTATGCATATAAGGTAGTGTCCTAAATATCTGCCTTCCCTTGCCAAAAGGACAGGATGTCACGAAAACAACACGTCTAGGATCCTCCATACTTTCGATATTATTCTAAATATCTCAACCATATTTAGTCATGAAGAACGTATTCTTGGCTGAAAATGAAATTAAAGAATGACCTCTGTAAATTCCTGAGCCGAGATGTCTATTCCGAGTCATAAAATCAAATAAATGTAAACAATTCAAATCTATTTATGGATTCCGTTATTAACTAATCATCATCATCTACAGTACTCCTACGCCTATTGACGCAAAGAGCCTCGGTTAGATTTCGTCAGTCGTTTCTATCTTGAGCTATTAACTAGTGATTATTGTAATTAACGCTGCTTATCAATCACGAAATTATAATACTATTTTTATTAATTATAAAACTATTTTTATTCATTCTCTTATTAGATGCATCTGTGCATATATAACGAAAGAACATTTCATTGGTTGGCAGCCGACAATTAGAACAACGAAGAGAAACTAGTTACGGCTAGATACCAAGGGTGTACTAGTCTTGAAGGTAAATACCATTTTTTAGTTTTATGGCTAAATTCAGAGCAAAAACTTTTCAATTTTAATGTAGGTAATGGTAACTTCGGAACCAACCCATTTTTATTTTGTTAAGTCCTAATATTTTTTTTTTTTGTCTGAAATTTATTCATATCTAAAATTTTTCTATTTTCCAGCTGGGATTCGTCGACGGCGAGACAAAATCTAGTGCTCGGCACAGGCCAATGTCAACAGCTATTTACTGTGATGCTCTAAATTGTGGTGGCAAGTTGTACAAATAAAACATGACGACTCAAAAGGTCTTGGTTTGATCAACTCTGTTTATGACACTCCATCATGATGGAAAGCTGAACGAAATAAAGCGACGTCTTACCACAAAATTGCTTTTCAAATTTATCCGCATCACTATTGACAAATTACAACTTAAACTGCGATCTACACAGATTGTGTTACGGTAGTCTTGATACTGAAAAATAAAAAGTTTTCGAATATTTTGATTAACTCTATGTATTGTTTGTAAATTAAACGATGTATTGAAACAAGCATTCTACAATACTTCTGATGAATAAAATTTTTTAAAATTGGTTAAAATATTTTAACGCACTTGGCCAACCCGAAATTTAAACGTCAGGAACAAACAAAAATTTTTTCCTAAACAAAATGGATAGTTAACAATCTAATATGAAAAATATATATATAGAATTTCAGACTAAAATATGTAACCATGACTAAAAACCCTATTAACATCTAAACCATCAGATATAATTTAAAAAATCAGCATGAATAACCACCTCTTTTGTTGATAGTTATACAATGAACATAGTTTTTAATAAAAGTAAAACCAATAAATTCTTAATATCCATTAAAATACAAGTTTATCATTGAACATCAATAACCTAATACGAAATTATACAAATATTTGGGAAATATATAAACTAGGCTACAAATAGAACTTTCTCCTGAAAAAAAAATAATTTAAATTGGAAGTATGCAGACAAGAAAGTTCCTAACTTGTAAATCGCCAGGGAATGCGAAATAAGACAGGCAGAATGCAGGTAGTAAGGCTGTCATCAATATTTCCTTTATCGATTTGCTATATTCAGTCCTATCATCACTAACCCAAATTGCCTTGTGTATTTTAAATACCTGAAAAAACCTGTGACTACAAACTCAACGATTCCTAATTCTACACTTATCAAAATGTAACTGCGTCATTGACGTTCGATGTCAGGATGCCAGAAAACTCAAAATCAACCTATCATTAAAAAGGAAAATTTATGTAAACCCCTAACTAAATTATCAAACTTGTTTGCGTTGTTCGTTGATAATGAAGTCAAAGCTTAAGAGCATTCAGTTCCCAAATTACCTTTTCAAAACAAATCGTAAGGAACTCGAAACCGGACCTATTACAGACCTCTCAAGATTTGACATCTACACGGAACTCCCACCCACTGTTGCCAGGCAAGACTTGAACCAGAAACTATCT
>NC_090745.1:89559963-89564725 GCF_036898095.1 Palaemon carinicauda
TATATATATTTATATTTATACATATATATTTATATTTATACATATATATATATATATATATATATGTGAGTATACATATATATATATATATATATATAATATATATATATATATATATATATATATATATTTATATATATATGTGTGAGTATACATACATACATATATTATAGTTACAAAAGGAAAAGAGGCAGGACTCGATTGAAGTTATTATTATCGTATATTATAGGCCTGGCTGTTTATGTCTCTGGTTACAAGTAAGAAGAAACTAGCCTACTAACTTTAATTATTTTCAATTTTCAAACCGTGGCTATAATCATGTGTGTTTATATATATATATATATATATATATATATATATATATATATATATATATATATATATATATATATAAAATGTACTTTTATATGTGAGTGCGTGTTATGCCTAAATGTCTACATTTATGCATCTATTAATACACTATATATATATATATATATATATATATATATATATATATATATATATATATATATATTATACATATATTAATACACACACACACACATATATATATATATATATATTATATCTTTTGTTTAAAACACACATAAAACAAAATTATATTCCATAAATCACTATATTTCGACCAATACATGGTGGTACTCAAAATGAAATGTGGATTAAAATGAATTGGTCAAATATAGTGATTTATTTGATTTCTTTTGTTTCTATTATAGTGTTTCAAAGCCATATTAAACTGTAGTTTATAGTTGGAAGAATCATACGCATACGCCCGCATATCTATAGCCTATGTATATATATATATATATATATATATATATATATATATATATGTGTGTGTATATATATATATATTATATATATATTCATATATATACTATATATATATATATATATATATATATATATATATATATATATATATATATACAAGACCCAGGCCTACATGGCTGAGGACTAGGAAGCGTGAAGTAGGAGATGATCAATGGATTGATTTAAAAGTTCAAGATAGAGACGACTGGAGGATTCTAAACGAGACCCTTTGCTTCAATAGGCGTAGGAGGAGATGATGATGATGATGATGATGATGATGATGATGAAGAATATATATATATATATATATATATATATATATATATATATATATATATATATATATATATATATATATATATATATATATTATATATATATATCGATAAATAAATAATAGATTACTGTGTACATAAGATATATACGAATGCCAAAAATCTCCTGTATCAACAATTAAAATACTTTTCCCATGAATTAGATAATGAATATATGTAGAATTTAATGAGACGTTTCTTATATATAAAGAGTAAAATATTACAAAATATATTTTATCATTTTGAGGTATCTATTCATATTGCTAACATTAGTAAATACGAATTATTTTTTCTTTTAATTGTAAAGATTAAATAAAAATATTTTAAAAAACAGGATCTTACAATTTTTCAATAATGATAACAATACTAGAATTTAAAAAGCAACAACATTAATAATAATAGCAATATTAATAATGTTGATAATAATAATATTATTTCTATTATTATTATTATTTTTAATATTATCATTATTTATCTACATAAAAATGCTTCTACTTGCAGTGTTCTATTAAACACTATTATAAAATATGCTTATCAAAAACTTAAATGTATTCTCCTGAGAAATATTATATCAAAATTTGTATCTATAATGAATGCATCAAACAACAAATGGAAGCACAAATAAATCACAAAATATGACACAATCTTAAAAAAATCAAATTGTCTTAACGAAATACTTTAACATTTAGGAGATTACAAATAAATAGATTATGAATGTAAATTTGAATGACATCTGTGACTCTAATTGTTCCGATAATTTGAAGGAAGAGTATTAAAATAAATGCAAAGTCTCTAATAAGGATTATTCGTAAATTTCTCCTCTCTCTCTCTCTCTCTCTCTCTCTCTCTCTCTCTCTCTCTCTCTCTCTCTCTCTCTCTCTCTCTCCTTCTGATTTAACGATTATTAATCGTTAAAAGTATACGAAACAATTGCTTCACGGAGGAACCGGGAATAAATGCTATCTCTAATAACGATTATTCTTCTCTCTCTCTCTCTCTCTCTCTCTCTCTCTCTCTCTCTCTCTCTCTCTCTCTCTCTCTCTCTCTCTCTCTCTCTCTCTCTCTCATACGAAACAATTGCGTTATGGAGGAACCGGGCATAAAAAGTAAATGAAAAGGTAAACCAAAAATTATTATAAAACTAACAACTATGGTATGCAAGTAATTCTTAAAAGAAGTTTGCTTATATAAGATTCAGCTGAATTATTAGTTATTTGATACAGAAAACTATAGCCTATATGTAATGTTTGCAGGTCAAATGTTTATATAAGAATTACGAAGTAACCATCATTGGGCTACTATTAATAAAATCTATATAATATCATTAAGGTATGTTAACATGTAACCCGTTAAGCCACAGTAAAAGGAATAAAAAAAATATAATTAACACAATATATATATATATATATATATATATATATATATATATATATATATATATATATATATATATATATATATATATATATATATATTATATAAATACATATAATATATATATATATGTATATATATATGTATATATATGTATATATAATATATATATGTATATATATATATATAATATATATATATACATTATATATATATATATATATATATATATATATATATATATATATATATATACAAACATATATATATATACATATATATATATATATATATATATATATATATATATATATACAAACATATATATATATATATATATACAATATATATATATATATATATATATATATATATATATATATATATATAATGTGGTACCCAATTTATGTAAAAGAAAAATTTTCTATTTCTCAACTAACTAATTATTTTAGATGTTCTAGAAAGAAGTTCTCGCAAAATGAAATATATCAAAAACTTCTCCGATATGTCAGTTTAAGCCAAGATGCGGTGCGTATGGTAGAGTTAATTATTTTCTGTTTCCAATAAAATGCTTTCCTTCACAACAAATTCTTCATTTCACTATAAGTTAACTTTGCACGCTAAAAAATTACTGTTCGTTTAGTCCAAGTATAAAGATAGGCTACAGATATAATTTATAGAAATTGATAGGACTTGCTCAAAAAAAAAAATCATAATGTCTCAAATGAGTAGGTTCGCAAAATATGTATATAAATATCTATAAAATGTTTAGCTTAAATGCATATATAAATATCTCTATAACCTTTTAGTCTGATAAACGCCATCTATTTCCTTGTCGGTCTTTATTGAAGAAATATTGACAATTCCTTCACGAAGATAGCACGAACCGCAGCTGGTTTGAAAGTAGATACAAGCTCTTAGGATAAGAGAGACTAAAACATACCTGTGATTACAAAAAGAGTCGAGAACATCGGGAGGATGTTACAACAGACAAGTTCTCTTATTTTCATAATCATGTAATTGCCAAACAGAAGAGGAATCTGTAATATCGAACTCTAGCGCCAAACGATGAGAGCGGTGTTCCGCCATTTTGAAAATCATCTCTCACTTATTCGAATACATTCACATGGAACTCTTCTATCATGTTTGATCTTCCATATTTCGTATCCTCCCAAATCTGGCTTTGCTGTTCGACCATCTCAAAGTAGATAACTTTGCCGGCACATTTATAAGATGAGGTCACTAACTGGCCTTAAGGGTTATTTGTTTTTTTTAATAAAAAAGGGAAAACTAAGCTAGATGCCGAGTGGGTTGAGAGACCGTTATGCGAGGCGGGAGTGGGAGGGATCAATGGGGGAGGGGGAGACAGATGGAGCGTGGGGCTTTACGGGAAGGCACTGGAAGGGAGACAGAGAGGATATTCTTCCCCTCCCCCCCCCCACACTTCTCATCCCCTCCACCAGCACCACGCAGCCATTGATCGTCCCTGCACATACACACACACATACATACATACATTCGCACTATACACCACTTTCCCCTCCCACCCCACGATCATCCAGGGAGCAGAGACGGCCACAGCCAGCTTTATTTTCCTTCGGCACCTTTAGCACACACGACCACCACCACGTAAGGACGCTTTGCAACAGGACCCTTTCACTGTGAAAATCGGCACTAGAATGAGCCGCCGTCGTGGGCAGACCAAGCCAGGGTTGCTGGTGCTGCTGCTTCTGCTCCTCCTCTGTAGCAGCGCCTGGTAATGGGTACTCGTAAATTTGAACCAAATGTGGGACATGAATCGCAGCCATAAATTTTATTACTCTTCCCCCCACCCCTCACACATATAGGATGGGGGAGACAGACAGACTCTCCTCTCGCGCTACTACTAGGTGATGTGGATCTGACGTCGCCAGGGATTCTTCTCATGACGTCACTCAATCACATTATCCAATGACTCATTTCAGAGTCGTCGTCGTCATCCACATCATCTGCCTTCGAATGCAAAATCATCTCTTGATACTAGAACCCGTCCTGCGGTTGGCCCAGCGTAGGAGGCCAGAAGGAAGGGATTGTGTCTGGGAAGAGGAGGCCTCAACTGAAAGAGAAAGGGAGGGAGAGAGAGAGAGAGAAAGAGAGAAAGAGGTGGTCCCGAGAATCGAGTCGAACAACCAAGTCCGTGGGATTTCATGAATGAAAGGACCCGTTCACACTTCGGTCTCGCCGGTTATGCAATAAATCATGACCTTATCAAGTGAGGA
>NC_090745.1:89575225-89582725 GCF_036898095.1 Palaemon carinicauda
GGTAAAAAAACAGCTATGACTAGAGGGGCACTCAGTAGAGCGTAGACCTCCGCCGTGACAACTTATTTTACGACCCTCGACCTTGACCTTGACCTTGGCCTTTGACCTTAACATGTATTAATTGGCGTGGATTTTCATTCACTCAAATATGTACCAAGTTGGAAGTGTCTGTGACAACGACGTCTAAATTTAAGGCTGATTACGTGACGTGAATTGGACATTTTGCTTGACCGTGAGCTTAACCTTTGACCTGGACCTTTCAAATTTAATCATTTCCGGTATTTTACATAATAGTTAATCTTTACAAGTTTCATTACTCTACGATCAAAATTGTAGGCAGGAACCTGTTCACAAACAAACACACACACAAATGGTGGTAAAAACATAACCTCCTTCCAACTTTGTTGGCAGAGGTATATATAACTGTACCCTTTGTTTCCCTTCTCGACAGGACTAGATGAATCACGCCCTATGAATCACTACGCCTACGACTAGATTGTACTTGCTCTTCGCAAATCATATTTTCTCAAATTGAATGACTGGATAGATTTCTAAATTCAGGCCATATAGCCCGGCGCTGAGACCGGGGAGGTCTTTCAGAAGACTATCGAGGTGCAACTGAGTGGAAAACAATCATTATTATTAATGTGGTAAAAAGGGGACGCTGCAGAGACCAACAAGAAAGACTATTTAGCCAAAAATAAGTAGATAAAACAACAGAGTTACCGAAATACACTGTCATGTCATCTATTAACGAGACTAAAAGGTTACTTGAAATTAAGATGAATACTATTATTCAAAATCACAAAAATATATAAGAGTTAAATATTTTGTATAAGGAAGCAGATAATCATCTAAGATGGCCTCAATTATTCATTCACGACATGACCGATTTGAACTAATAATAAGAGAGCAAAAACAAATTCACAATTTTCTACGAAGCAAATTACATGATCATCACCATCATAATCATCATCACCAACACCCACCCCCTCATAGCCTGGCTTAGTTAAGCTATTAATCTCCCTTTCGCGGCAGTAATAATCATCCGTTTAAAATAAAAATAAAGCCACAGGAAACACGGAAATTAGGACCACTCCCAAAACAATCCTCCGACGGACAATGATTTATGGTGCAATGAAGGAGATGAACGTACGCGCAAACACGTACACAAGCGGAGAGACGAGGGACTATCCATTTCGCTTGCGGATGAGACGAGGCCCTTACTTATCAGCCTTATAAGGCAGTTTAATTAAGATTAAATTCCAGGTTAATAAGCCATGGAAAAACAGGCTCTCCTGGAAGAGGTTTTAAGGCCCAACTTCCCCAGCCATATGCTGAATTGAGTCGTGGAGCACTGGAACTTATACAGCCCCAGAGGGATATAATTTGGTGGCAGTTGTCGAAGCATTGTGGTCCTCCAGAGAAAAAGGATAGTGGAAAAAGGATAGAGATGACTCCTACACGTCGAAGCACACACTTTCTCTCTCTTTCTGCCGTCTCCATCTCACAACATTACTTCATCTTCTTCCTTTACACTCCCGGGAAAGATGAGAATTTTTGAAAAAGTAATTCCAAGCCAACTCGCAGCTCGCCGGAGTATTTTGCTGTAAAATTTAAGAACGCGATAAGTAAACCATTCTAAGCACAGTCCGAGTCATTTCCTTGCTTTTGGAGGAGAATAAAAGTAAAACACAATACGAGCTTTTTTTTTTCTTTTTCTGCAAAAGCTCTTTCGCCTCTAGTTTAATATTTTTATGACTGTTGGCAAGACACTTTATTTCCATGATATTTTTACTATTACTTATATAGATATGTCACTAGGGTACATAAATCATAAGAAAACTGGTGATAATATTCTTTAATGTCAACGATGAATTGAATGGCAATAATCATTTATCATAGAAAGGGTAAATAATAGTCGGTATTTAATCTATGTTATTTTAGTCGGAGTTTCTTTTATGATGAAAAACGTTGTTTTCTTCTTATTCTAGTAATTTCAAATCCGCCTTTTGACCGTCAATATTCGTAGTTTTGTTTCGCATATGAATAAAATGTGAATGAAACTTACACAGACCAAAGAAAATTTTAAAAAAATTAAACACATTTAGCGAAAGTTTAGTCTACCATGATGTGATACACTAAAAAGTATTTATGGATAGACATCTAGTTTTATGTAATAGTGATTATTATTATCACTATTACTGCATTTGAATATCTAGAATCTTGGAATATTTCCATTTGGCCTATTAACGTAAAGGGAAGTTTGTAACTACTGAAAAGGAAGGAAGATCTTTCACTAATTAAAGGCAGTAGCATTCTCAGGCCATTATTCCAAGGCTTTCTACTGAGAATTTTGGAGGTTTTAGCGTGTACGTGTATGTTGAGCTTCAAGCCTTTAATGAAAGCTATTCTCAGTGACATTGATACGTACATAGAATTCATGAACGGTAGATCTGTGGAAAGGAACTGAAAATACCAAAATTGTCATCGGTGTAAACTCTTAATGAAACCCGATGTGTTTTCTTTTCATCTCTAATCAGCGTCAAAGACCTTCAATGTCAGGATGCCAGAAAACTTAAAATCAATCAAACAATCTTTTCATCTCTAAGGAAATAAAACAAGCCTGGTCTCTCATTTCGAAATCAATCTACAAATTGAATGAATCTTAACATTAATCTTATAGGACAAGAGAATATGTCTTTATCCAAACCAAATAATCACGTAGAATAAAGTCATATACCAAATTCCAGCGTAAAATGGATTGCCCGAAAAAAAAGTTGAAACTACATGAAATTTGAAAATATCAGCAACCCCAGCAATGGCAATGTCTCACATCTGATGTATGTGATCTTACAAATATATAATAAGCGGAATACAAATACGAACAACGTAATCAATAATATCTTGTTTGATAACCTTGGAGATACACAGTAGATATTAAAATGGGATTCAGAAAACAGATTATCTAGACCTACAGTGTAGGAAACCTCATATGGTTATATAAAACAATGATAAGTTAACCACGTAACAATGGATAAAGGATGCTGCAAGACTCAACAGTTCAACGGAATATATATATATACATATATATATATATATATATATATATATATATATATATATATATATATTATATTTATAAATATATTTATAAATATATATATATATATATATAGATATATATATTTATAAATATATTTATATATATATATATATATACATATATATATATATATATATATATATATATATATATATATATATATATATATATATATATATATATTCCGTTTACTATAATGTTGAAAAGAATGAACTGGACGTATTGATTAATGTAAGAGACAAAGATGACATGACGTTGTGAAACACTCAACCCTCCCCCCCCCCTCATAAAAGTGGCCATGGCGAGGGTCAGGGATCAAAATGACCAAGGGTAATGTGACAGAAGGAGGGATTTGATGTATAGGATATTTGAAACTGCTGGCAAGTGGTGGCAGAATTACATTAGTAACAGATTACTTGGTATAGCGATTTCAAAAATTAGTATGGATCTTGAAAATAAATACTTTACAAAAACAACACCACTGCGATACGTAAAGAAGTCAATATATATATATTATATATATATATATATATATAATATATATATATATATGTGTGTGTGTGTGTGTGTGTGTGTGTATGTGTGTGTGTGTATGTATTAAGAAACATACCTGCTTTCATGTCAATAGCGAACAGACTATTATCTATGGCTTTCTCTAAAATTACATATGACTGACGAAGAAGTACATGACAATGACTTTCACGTTGCTTCAAGAATCCTTTGTTATTGCTGCCTGAACTTAAAAAAAAATAGGTGAAAAGAACGATGCCAAATCTGGTGAAGTTAAATTCAAAGTCAAAGGACGTTATCATAATAAATAAATGAATGCTAGAATTCTAACTTTCGTTGCTTTTTCAAGGTTCGCGGCTCGATTCCACCCTAAGTTCCACCAGCAGACCAAACTGTAAATGCCTACCAGCGCCAGCTGAAATCACATTGTAACACTGAATGAAAGGCTTCACCCCCCCCCCCCAGCAGTGCTTGTGTGTGTGTGTGTGAGAGAGAGAGAGAGAGAGAGAGAGAGAGAGAGAGAGAGAGAGAGAGAGAGAGGTATAAGGATTTTGGATACCTCAAAGACTTTGTAGTCCATCCGCGGAGACTCCATTTGCTCTTGGATAGAGCGAATCAGTCTAAAGATCCGGTTGAGAATTAGTTAGTGTGAAAAAGTCGAAATATTTAGTTTCCAAGATTTACTCCAACTTATTCTCAAATTCGTTGAGAGAGAGAGAGAGAGAGAGAGAGAGAGAGAGAGAGAGAGAGAGAGAGAGAGAGAGAGAGAGAGAGAGAGAGAGAGAGGTATAAGGATTTTGGATATCTCAAAGACTGTAGTCCATCCGCGGAGACTCCATTTGCTCTTGGATAGAGCGAGTCAGTCTAAAGATCCGGTTGAGAATTAGTTAGTGTGAAAAAGTCGAAATATTTAGTTTCCAAGATTTACTCCAACTTATTCTCAAATTCGTTGAGAGAGAGAGAGAGAGAGAGAGAGAGAGAGAGAGAGAGAGAGAGAGAGAGAGAGAGAGAGAGAGAGAGAGGTATAAGGATTTTGGATATCTCAAAGACTTTGTAGTCCATCCGCGGAGACTCCATTTGCTCTTGGATAGAGCGAATCAGTCTAAAGATCCGGTTGAGAATTAGTTAGTGTGAAAAAGTCGAAATATTTAGTTTCCAAGATTTACTCCAACTTATTCTCAAATTCGTTGAGAGAGAGAGAGAGAGAGAGAGAGAGAGAGAGAGAGAGAGAGAGAGAGAGAGAGAGAGAGAGAGAGAGAGAGGTATAAGGATTTTGGATATCTCAAAGACTTTGTAGTCCATCCGCGGAGACTCCATTTGCTCTTGGATAGAGCGAATCAGTCTAAAGATCCGGTTGAGAATTAGTTAGTGTGAAAAAAGTCGAAATATTTAGTTTCCAAGATTTACTCCAACTTATTCTCAAATTCGTTGAGAGAGAGAGAGAGAGAGAGAGAGAGAGAGAGAGAGAGAGAGAGAGAGAGAGAGAGAGAGGTATAAGGATTTTGGATATCTCAAAGACTTTGTAGTCCATCCGCGGAGACTCCATTTGCTCTTGGATAGAGCGAGTCAGTCTAAAGATCCGGTTGAGAATTAGTTAGTGTGAAAAGTCGAAATATTTAGTTTCCAAGATTTACTCCAACTTATTCTCAAATTCGTTGAGAGAGAGAGAGAGAGAGAGAGAGAGAGAGAGAGAGAGAGAGAGAGAGAGAGAGAGAGAGAGGTATAAGGATTTTGGATATCTCAAAGACTTTGTAGTCCATCCGCGGAGACTCCATTTGCTCTTGGATAGAGCGAGTCAGTCTAAAGATCCGGTTGAGAATTAGTTAGTGTGAAAAAGTCGAAATATTTAGTTTCCAAGATTTACTCCAACTTATTCTCAAATTCGTTGAGAGAGAGAGAGAGAGAGAGAGAGAGAGAGAGAGAGAGAGAGAGAGAGAGAGAGAGAGAGAGAGAGAGAGAGAGGTATAAGGATTTTGGATATCTCAAAGACTTTGTAGTCCTTCCGCGGAGACTCCATTTGCTCTTGGATAGAGCGAGTCAGTCTAAAGATCCGGTTGAGAATTAGTTAGTGTGAAAAAGTCGAAATATTTTAGTTTCCAAGATTTACTCCAACTTATTCTCAAATTCGTTGAGAGAGAGAGAGAGAGAGAGAGAGAGAGAGAGAGAGAGAGAGAGAGAGAGAGGTATAAGGATTTTGGATATCTCAAAGACTTTGTAGTCCATCCGCGGAGACTCCATTTGCTCTTGGATAGAGCGAGTCAGTCTAAAGATCCGTTGAGAATTAGTTAGTGTGAAAAAGTCGAAATATTTAGTTTCCAAGATTTACTCCAACTTATTCTCAAATTCGTTGAGAGAGAGAGAGAGAGAGAGAGAGAGAGAGAGAGAGAGAGAGAGAGAGAGAGAGAGAGATTTTGGATATCTCAAAGACTTTGTAGTCCATCCCGCGGAGACTCCATTTGCTCTTGGATAGAGCGAATCAGTCTAAAGATCCGGTTGAGAATTAGTTAGTGTGAAAAAGTCGAAATATTTAGTTTCCAAGATTTACTCCAACTTATTCTGAAATTCGTTGAGAGAGAGAGAGAGAGAGAGAGAGAGAGAGAGAGAGAGAGAGAGAGGTATAAGGATTTTGGATATCTCAAAGACTTTGTAGTCCATCCGCGGAGACTCCATTTGCTCTTGGATAGAGCGAATCAGTCTAAAGATCCGGTTGAGAATTAGTTAGTGTGAAAAAGTCGAAATATTTAGTTTCCAAGATTTACTCCAACTTATTCTCAAATTCGTTGAGAGAGAGAGAGAGAGAGAGAGAGAGAGAGAGAGAGGAGAGAGAGAGAGAGAGAGAGATTTTGGATATCTCAAAGACTTTGTAGTTCATCCGCGGAGACTCCATTTGCTCTTGGATAGAGCGAATCAAAGTCTAAAGATCCGGTTGAGAATTAGTGTGAAAAAGTCGAAATATTTATTTTTCTAAGATCTACTCCAACTTATTCTTAAATTCGCTGAGAGAGAGAGAGAGAGAGAGAGAGAGAGAGAGAGAGAGAGAGAGAGAGAGAGAGAGAGAGAGAGAGAGAGAGAGAGAGAATCGGCGATCTATTATCTCACTGTGTTTGCGAGAGAAATGGAGGGAACGATAAAATAAATAACGACACAGACCATTTTGGAGTAACAAAGGAAAGCATGGATTTCGGAGACCATATTGCAAACAATATTTCAAAATGATTCGTTGTAGATAACTTTGGAAGTGACGGCTAATTACCCTTTCTTGAATGTACAACATGAATTCACGGTTGAATAATACCAAAATGAATTTATTTTTATTGAAATGAATCTAGACTCAAAGGCCATTTTAACTATTTCCTGTAAGACGTTAATTCAAATCATAGCTCAGGTCGAAGTCTGATGGCAAATGACTCATTTGGTAAACAGGCCGTAACACAGATGATATAAATTGAGAAGTTTAAATAATTTCTTTGAAGATATGATTGTCTGCGCCATTACATTAACCTGTTTATGGTTATCTATCTACGTTTTTCAAAGGTATAACCAGACACCAAGGAAAAAATATGAGTACCGAGTCGAGATGGAAGGGATAAAAGTAAAAGGGTGTTCCTAATATAATGTGAAAAACCCTCAGACAACTTTAGATATAAGATTAAATGATTAATATGGGAAAAAAGGACCGTCAAACCTTATGAAAACTTTAAATAACAAAATTATTATCCTTTCAACAAATGGCTTTGAATGTCATGAGTATTATTTTCATTAACTAACACTAGTGACTAGAGGAACCTCGATCCCAATCAAAGCAAAAATAGATTTAATACGAAAAGTCAACAATAGCAAAGATATACAAATCACTCTCAGTGAATCATAATAAATCAATGTAT
>NC_090745.1:89587725-89590225 GCF_036898095.1 Palaemon carinicauda
AATAAATCCTCGTTCCTTTTATTTAAAAGATGGTGTTTCTTTACGGCCAGAATTTACAGGAAAACAGATATTATTACCAGTAATATTTCTTTACATTCTGAATGGGTATGCAAATAACTCTGGAATTTTTATCAGTAGTTTAAATCTAAATTGCCCACTAAAGATGAATTTCAAATGACCAGTCAAAAAGAAGCAATAACGAACAAACCACAAATGCAAAATACAGGTTTGAAAGCCGTTAAATATTCTTTTTTGTTGTTAAGTCTACAAATCTGCAAGTGGACTACTATTTTCAAAGTGTAAATTACTTACAATAAATAACATTCTGCAACATTTGCAACACAAGTACTACCGGCGTTCTAACTTCATGAAGAAAAAAAAAACGTTAAATACAGAAAGAGAAATTTTTGTCTATTGGATAAAATTGTAGAGAATGGAGGATCTAATTGACTTTTTAATTAGGGAAAATAATAGCTTAACATTACTGAACGACGCTCGTTTAAATGCCAGCATAAATTATACAAGCATTTACAAACTATTATTATATACAATTTTAAGACACGAATATTGTCTGTTGTGGTTCGACCATGACAAAATGGAGAAAAAATCCTTTGGTAAAAATTCAGAGAATTACTGCATGTTAAAACTTAGAAGACGTTTCATCTTTGGGAGTTGATAGCTAAGTAAGAATTTCTAAAAAAAAATTGAAAGAATTATTAAAGGAAATTAAAAAAAAATATTTAAGAGAGATAAATGGAAAAAGGGGAAGTAAAACTTTTATCAAATGTTAAAAAATGAGTATCTGAACAAATATTAAAAAGCTATATTAAAAATTATTGGATAATTGGCGATACAAAGCAAATCATTTTCGATAACAAAGGCCGTAAACGACGCCGGAGTGAGCAAGGAAGACTAAAATTTTCATCTTTGTAAGACGACAATTTATTTTCATCTCAGAAAGACAACTTTTTTCCTGCTTTGTAAGATGACAATTTTCATCTTCGTCAGACGACAATAATTTTCACCTTTGTAAGACTAACAATTTTCTTCTTTGTAAGACTACAATAATTTTCATCTCTGTAAGACGACAATAATTTTAATCTTCGTAAGACGACGACAAGTTTCATGTTTGTAAAACGACAATAATTTTTATCTTTGTAAGACTACAATAACTTTCATCTTTGTAAGACTACAATCATTTTCATCTCTGCAAGACTACAATAATCTTCATCTTTGTATAACTACAAAAATCTTCATCTTTGTAGGACTACAAAAATCTTCATCTTTGTAAGACTACAATAATCTTCATTTTTGTAAGACTACAAAATTCTTCAGCTTTGTAAGACTACAAAAATCTTCATCTTTGTAAGACTACAAAAATCTTCATCTTTGTAAGACTACAAAAATCTTCATCTTTGTAAGACGACCATAATTTTCATGTTTGTAAAAGGAAAATAATTTTCCTCTTTGTAAGACGACCATAACTTTCATCTTTATAATACGGCCATAATTTTCATCTTTGTAATACGACAAGTTTCATGTTTGTAAGACGACAAATTTTATGTTTGTATGACGACAATAAATTTCATCTCTGATTTAAAATTAACATAGAAAAATCAAGTTTCGTTATAGAAATCAAGGGAAAACTACTCTCAACTTAAACAATTACGAGTAACAAAAAGAGAATTAAACTCAATGTTTCACTCAAATCGATATGAAATAAAAAATGCCACATTCCAAATAATTAAAGAATAACATAGGTCAAGGGAGAAGGCTGTTCATTCCAGACCTGTAGCATAATAGGACTAGGTAAAGCAAATATGCGAATCGTGAAAATTCCTTTTCTATAACGTAAAGGGATTTTACACCGTGATCATCACTGAATTTCATTATCGTTATTTTTTATCATAATTAACCTTATTAATTTAATTCAATTATCATTCCACTTAATTGAATGCTCTTATGTGACAAAAAATAGGAGAAAATAAGTGTATGTATGTATGTGTGTATATATGTATATATATATATATATATATATATATATATATATATATATATATATACATATATATATATATATGTATATATATATACATATATATATATATACATATATATATATATATATATATATATATACATATATATATATATATATATATACACATATATATATATATAAATATATATATATATATATATATATATATATATATATATATATATATATATATATATGCAGTACTTACTTAAGATGAGTCAATAATTACGATTTGGTTAATAACTAATGCCCATTAACAAGATGATGACCTATTACAAATAAATAATATTAATTGGACAATTTGGCACTACAAGCCTAAGATTTGATAATCAATTGTAGATCATCGGCTACTCCAGTCTTTTTAAGCACAGATAACAGGGTGGGATTACTGACCTATGAAACAATGCGTTTAGTTTCCTTACAATGACAAACATCTTAAGTAACTAATAAATCCTAAGA
>NC_090745.1:89600225-89603619 GCF_036898095.1 Palaemon carinicauda
AAATAACCCATTTAAAAATTGCTTTCGAAAACAATAACACACGGGACAGATTTTGTAATACTCAAGTTAAACAAAACACTGCCTTTTGAGTTGTCGTTTCGTTAGTTTCGTATCCTAACTCAAAATCTAAAATGGTGAAAATATAAGGATAACTATCCCGCCGTTTGGCGTTCGTGTTGGCATTGGTCCAAGCTGTCTGTGGTTAACACCTTGAGTCATAGCCTACCACTGGCTTCTCCGTTTCACCTTTTCCAACTTTTCTGCACATTGCCTTACCCATCCTCTCTGCCTTACGTACCATAGCAATCCATTATCTATTGACCATTATCTTTATACCAATTAATAGTTACGAATCCCAGGTTAAGGGAGGAACGACACAAATTATCACAGCCTATTTATTTTTTTTTTTCCTGATGAATTCAGAGAGATTCTTCATCCAAGGGTTAACTACTGCTCTGTAATTGTTCAGTGGCCACTCTCCTTTTGGTAAGGGTAGAAGAGACTTTTTAGCTTTGGTAAGCAGCTCTTCTAGGAGAAGGACACTCCAAAATTAAACCATTGTTCTCTAGTCTTAGGTAATGCCATAGCCTCGTACCATGGTTTTCCACTGTCTTGGGTTAGAGTTCGCTTGCTTGAGGGTACACTCGGGCCCACTGTTCTATCTTATTTTACTTCCTCTTGTTTTGTTAAAGTTTTTAAAGTTTATATAGGCGATATTTATTTTAATGTTAACTCTTCTTAAAATATTGTATTTTTCCTTGTTTCCTTTCCTCACTCGGCTATTTTCCCTGTTGGAGCCCCTGGGCTTTTAGCATCCTGCTTTTCCAACTAGGGTTGTAGCTTAGCAAGTAATAATGATAATAATGATATGGCATAATGATTTTTTTCATTGACTATGGGTTATCTAGCGCCGTAACTGTCAAGGTTATTAAAAGTGTGTCTAAGACATAATAAAATTGCTACCGGTTAGACTTTTTTTATAATAGTAAATAAGCAAATTTTACGCCTGAGAAAATCATCCTTATGAAAATCCGAAGGTTTGTGAACTGAATATCTTTTAACAGACGTGACAAGAGCAGTTTCTTTCAACGTTAAAGGTTTCAGATAAGCTGAAAAAGGACGGAACAAACGAAGCCTCCTGCTGAAAAAATTCTTCACCTGAAGAAAGCAATGACCTAATAATCTATACAAAAATTTACTTGAGGAACCCAACTAGCAATAGAAAAAAACTTGTGGCCTGATTGGTACCGTCTCTGCCTGGTGTTTACCAGTCGGGGGTTCGAGCCCCGTTCAGTCTCATTAGTGTCTCCAACCTTACCATCCTTGTGAGCTAAGGTTGGGGGGTTTTAGGAAGCCTATACGTCTATCTGTTCAGTCCTCAGCAGCCATTGCCTGGCCCTCCCTGGTCTTAGCTTGGGTGGATAGGGGCTTGTGCACTGATATATGAACTATGGTCAGTTTCTAAGGCATTGTCCTGCTTGATAGGGCAATGTCACTGTCCCTTGCCTCTACCATAAATGAGCGGCCTTTAAACCTTTAATAGATAAAAGGCAAGATCGTTGATCAGACTTTAATGATTTCGACTTTGTACTGTGGTAAAAGGGAAATCAATATCGACAATAAACTTCATTTTTCAACAACAACATTTCGCCAAACAAAAGGCTGCTGTCGAGAGAAGACAAAACTATATTCATAATTTAAACTGTTGAAGCTATATACCATCCAATATGAGTAACAGACGGTCGTGCTATTCAAGAAAAAAGGAGCATGAAATATAATTGACCTCAAAATGAAAAGGACATATTTCTCAATATCCGATTTAGCAATTCGATATATGTGAACACTTCAAAACAGGCCTTTGGTCATTTGAAAACTGAAAAACTAAATAAACTGGTGGGGATTATGTTCTGGAGGGTTTAGCAAATTAAAAGATAAATATAATGAAAACTAGACGAATTCTGATATGAGAATGTGAACTGATCTAGGGTGAAGAAATGTTCGCGGACTAAAACGTTATTACAGATCATAGGTGATTAGACTAGACAAAAAAGCAAATATTTAAATACTTTCAGCATTCGTAAATAATGCTACTTGGCAAACTCCAGTCTCTCAAATATTTTATTAAATTTCATACCCAACATACGGATGACATTACTTCAGTAATTTGTGCATGAAAAGTTAGATATTTATATGAAATATAAAAAAAAGTAACGAAGGAACATTTGATTTGGAAGAAAAACCTACCTCTTGGATTTCGAAAGAAAAGATCCGAGAACAAAAAAAAAAAAAATGATAGAAAATACGTATAATACAGCAGTTGTATTGCGTTCATTCAAGAGATTCTAAAAAAACAAAATTTTCGATTTGGAAATTTTCAAGCAATCTTACGATTAAATTACAAGAACGTTGTCTCTGATATGGAGATAGAAAAAAAAGGAATTAGCCTTTTAATACGAGCAATAAAAAAAAAAAAAACACACAAACTCATATTATATGGTATGCTAAAAGAAATTTCTGGTGCGGTGAATTATTCATGAGTGAAATATTTTTTTTATTCACAATAGAATTAAAGCTTTATACCAACAAGGAGAGGTCATTTCAATTAAGTGAACCGACTTTTAATGAGGCTTGAATAGTTCCTGAACAAAAGCCATGTAAATGAAAAGAAATTTGTGTGTTAATTCTAAGAACCGCTACTAATTGGGAACACTTGCGATAGGTAAATTCATTATATTTTTATTTTGCTCATGGTGGTATGTAAAAATTAACTTTGCGCATTCAGTTTAATCCGAAATATTATAAATTTCCGACTTTGTAATAGTTTCAAGTTTTGTATATACGAAAAAAATGGCTTTGAAACCTTGGAGGCTTCTATTATTTTGTTTACGATGCGTAAACAGACTGTTTAATAACCTAGGCATTCAATAAAATACAAAATCTACTTGGTATTTAGAGAGAGAGAGAGAGAGAGAGAGAGAGAGAGAGAGAGAATTTTGCATCCCTCACGAAAATAACCAATCTCTAATGAAATGAATAAGACAATATTCATACCTCAGCTGCTAACGGTTCATAATAGCAGTTGGGGTGCCGGCAGATCAGGGCCAACAGCAGGGTTGCTTAGAGAACAGCAGAAGCAGGGAAATCAGCTTCACAGCAGAGGAAGCAGCACCACAGCAGGGGGGAATTCAAGAGGAAGTCTAGAGCCTTATTGTGACGTACGTGTTCGTTTTACTACTAGAATGCCTCGTAAACGAGAGATGGGCGTTAATATGAGAGAGAGAGAGAGAGAGAGAGAGAGAGAGAGAGAGAGAGAGAGTGGTGGTCAGGGACGACTTGATGGTCAGTCTCGGGAAGTTTATTAGACAATGGAGAGGCCTTCACCCCTCCCTTTGAC
>NC_090745.1:89604119-89631619 GCF_036898095.1 Palaemon carinicauda
CTCTGTCAGCGGTCTCTTCAACCATTGATAATCTTTGGTTTTATTTGATGGAAATGTAATTCAAACTTTCACTTCTATCGTTGTTTCTTGTATTCGGGGGACTTTAACCTTGACTTGGAAATGCAATATTTCGATCAGCTAAATCTGTTTTTTTCACGCATTAAGTTTATTCATCGCAATAATTTTCAATTTACGTTAGCATGTTTGGTTCTTATTGAACAGGTTTACCAAACTGGAGAGAGGTAAAAAACAGCTATGACTAGAGGGGCACTCAGTAGAGCGTAGACCTCCGCCGTGACAGCTTATTTCACGACCCTAGACCTTTACCTTGGCCCTTTGACCTTAACATGTATTAATTGGCGTGGATTTTCATTCACTCAAATATGTACAAAGTTTGAAGTGTCTGTGACAACGACGTCTAAATTTAAGGCTGATTACGTGACGTGAATTTGACATTTTGCTTGACCGTAAGCTTAACCTTTGACCTGGACCTTCCAAATTTAATAATTTCCAGTATTTTACATAATAGTTAATCTTTGCAAGTTTCATTACTCTACGATCAAAATTGTGGCCAGGAACCTGTTCACAAACAAATACACACACAAACGGAGGTAAAAACATAACCTCCTTCCAACTTTGTTGGCAGAGGTAAATATAACTGTACCCTTTGTTTCCCTTCTCGACAGGACTAAATGAATCAACGCCCTATGAATCACTACGCCTACGACTAGATTGTACTTGCTCTTCGCAACGGAATTGACTCAGCTGATAACGCGACTCGAAATCATATTTTCTCAAATTGAATGACTGAATAGATTTCTAGAATTCAGGCCATATAGCCCGGCGTTGAGACCGGGGAGGTCTTTCAGAGGACTATCGAGGTGCAACTGAGTGGAAACAATCATTATTATTAATGTGGGGTAAAAAAGGGGACGCTGCAGAGACCAACAAGAAAGACTATTTAGCCAAAAAATAAGTAGATAAAAACAACAGAGTTAAAAAATACACTGTCAAGTCATCTATTTACGAGACTAAAAGGTTACTTGAATTTAAGATGAATACTATTATTCAAAATCACAAAATATATACGAGTTAAATATTTTGTATAATGATGCAGATAATCATCTAAGATGGCCTCAATCATTCATTCACGACATGACCGATTTAAACTAATAATAAGAGAGCAAAAACAAATTCACAATTTTCTACGAAGCAAATTACATGATCATCACCATCATAATCATCATCACCAACACCCACCCCCTCATAGCCTGGCTTAGTTAAGCTATTAATCTCCCTTTCGCGGCAGTAATAATCATCCGTTTAAAATAAAAATAAAGCCACAGGAAACACGGAAATTAGGACCACTCCCAAAACAATCCTCCGACGGACAATGATTTATGGTGCAATGAAGGAGATGAACGTACGCGCAAACACGTACACAAGCGGAGAGACGAGGGACTATCCATTTCGCTTTGCGGATGAGACGAGGCCCTTACTTATCAGCCTTATAAGGCAGTTTAATTAAGATTAAATTCCAGGTTAATAAGCCATGGAAAAACAGGCTCTCCTGGAAGAGGTTTTAAGGCCCAACTTCCCAAGCCATATGTTGAATTGAGTCGTGGAGCACTGGAACTTATACAGCCCAGAGGGATATAATTTGGTGGCAGTTGTCGAAGCATTGTGGTCCTCCAGAGAAAAAGGATAGTGGAAAAAGGATAGAGATGACTCCTACACGTCGAAGCACACACTTTCTCTCTCTTTCTGCCGTCTCCATCTCACAACATTACTTCATCTTCTTCCTTTACACTCCCGGGAAAGATGAGAATTTTTGAAAAAGTAATTCCAGCCAACTCGCCGCTCGCCAGAGTATTTTGCTGTAAAATTTAAAGAACGCGATAAGTAAACCATTCTAAGCACAGTCCGAGTCATTTCCTTGCTTTTGGAGGAGAATAAAAGTAAAACACAATACGAGGTTTTTTTTTTTCCTTTCTCTGCAAAAGCTCTTTCGCCTCTAGTTTAATATTTTTATGACTGTTGGCAAGACACTTTATTTCCATGATATTTTTACTATTACTTATATAGATATGTCACTAGGGTACATAAATCATAAGAAAAACTGGTGATAATATTCTTTAATGTCAACGATGAACTGAATGGCAATAATCATTTATCATAGAAAGGGTAAATAATAGTCGGCATTAATCTATGTTATTTTAGTCGGAGTTTTTTTTATGATGTAAAACGTTGTTTTCTTCTTATTCCAGTAATTTCAAATCCGCCTTTTGACCGTCAATATTCGTAGTTTTGTTTCGCATATGAATAAAATGTGAATGAAACTTACACAGACCAAAGAAAATTTTTAAAAAAATTAAACACATTTAGCGAAAGTTTAGTCTACCATGATGTGATACACTAA
Organism: Palaemon carinicauda; assembly: GCF_036898095.1. Lineage (NCBI taxonomy): Eukaryota > Metazoa > Arthropoda > Malacostraca > Decapoda > Palaemonidae > Palaemon > Palaemon carinicauda. Next base: position 89,606,539 of record NC_090745.1, read on the forward strand.
AATGTATTTATGGATAGACATCTAGTTTTATGTAATAGTGATTATTATTATCACTATTACTGCATTTGAATATCTGTAACCTTGGAATATTTCCATTTGGCCTATTAACGTAAAGGGAAGTTTGTAACTATTAAAAAGGAAGGAGGATCTTTCACTAACTGAAGGCAGTAGCATTCTCAGGCCCATTATTCCAAGGCTTTCTACTGAGAGTTTTGGAGGTTTTAGCGTGTACGTGTATGTGGAGCTTCAAGCCTTTAATGAAAGCTATTCTCAGTGACATTGATACGTACATAGAATTCATGAACGGTAGATCTGTGGAAAGGAACTGAAAATACCAAAAATTGTTATCGATGTAAACTCTTAATGAAACCCGATGTGTTTTTTTTTTTTTTTTTTTTTTTCATCTCTAATCAGCGTCAAAGACCTTCGATGTCAGGATGCCATTAAACTTGAAATCAATCAATCAATCTTTTCGTTTCTAAGGAAATAAAACAAGCCTGGTCTCTCATTTCGAAACCAATCTACAAATTGAATGAATCTTAACATTAATCTTATAGGACAAGAGAATATGTCTTTATCCAAACCAAATAATCACGTAGAATAAAGCCATATACCCAATTCCAGCGTAAAATGGGTTGCCCGGAAAAAAAGTTGAAACTACATGAAATTTGAAAATATCAGCAACCCCAGCAATGACAGTGTCTCACATCTGATGTATATAATCTTACAAATATATACTAAGAGGAATACAAATACGATCAACGTAATCAATAATATCTTGTTTTGTAATTTTGGAGATACACAGTAGATATTAAAATGGGATTCAGAAAACAGATTATCTAGAGCTACAGTATAGGAAGCATCATATGGTTATATAAAACAATGATAAGTTAACCACGTAACAATGGATAAAGGATGCTGCAAGACTCAACAGCTCAACGGAATATATATATTATATATATATACATATATATATATATATATATATATGTATATATGTATATATGTATATATATATATATAATATATATACCGTTTACTACAACGTTGAAAAGAATGAACTGGACGTATTGATTAATGTAAGAGACAAAGATGACATGACGTTGTGAAACACTCAACCCTCCCCCCCCCCCCCTCTCATAAAAGTGGCCATGGCGAGGGTCAGCGATCAAAATGACCAAGGGTAATGTGACAGGAGGAGAGATTTGATGTATAGGATATTTGAAACTGCTGGGCAAGTGATGGCAGAATTACATAAGTAACAGATCACTAGGTATAACAATTTCAAAAATTAGTATGGATCTTGAAAATAAATACGTTACAAAAACAACACCACTGCGATACGTAAAGAAGTCAATATATATATATATATATATATATATAATATATATATTAAGAAACATACCTACTTTTATGTCGATAGGAGAACCAACTATTATCTATGGCTTTCTCTAAAATTACATAAGACTGACGAAGAAGTACATGGCAATGACTTTCACGTTGCTTCAAGAATCCTTTGTTACTGGTGCCTGAACTTAAAAAAATAAGTGAAAAGAACAATACCAAATCTGGTTAAGTTAAATTCAAATTCAAAGGAAATTATCATAATCAATAAATGAATGCTGGCGTTGCTTTTCCAAGGTTCTCGGCTCGATTCCACCCTAGGTTCCACCAGTAGACCAAACTGTAAATGCTTACCAGCGTCAGCTGAAATCACATTGTAACACTGAATGAAAGGCTTCACCCCCCAGCAGTGAGAGAGAGAGAGAGAGAGAGAGAGAGAGAGAGAGAGAGAGAAAGTTACAAGGATTTTGGATATCTCAAGACTTTGTAGTCAATCCGCGGAGACTCCATTTGCTTTTGGATAGAGTAGAGCGAATCAAAGTCTGAAGATCTTGGAGTGAATTTGTGTGAAAAAGTTGAAATATTTAGTCTTTTTAATCTCTACTCTAACTTATTCTTAAATTCGTTGAGAGAGAGAGAGAGAGAGAGAGAGAGAGAGAGAGAGAGAGAGAAAGGCGGCGATCTATTATCTCACTGTGTTTGCGAGAGAAATGGAGGGAACGATAAATAAATAACGACACAGACCATTTTGGAGTAAACAAAGGAAAAGCATGGATTTCGGAGACCATATTGCAAACAATATTTCAAAACGCTCCGTTGTAGGAAACTTTGGAAGTGACGGCTAATTACCCTTTCTTGAATGTACAACATGAATTCACGGTTGAATAATATCAAAATGAATTATTTTATTAAAATGAATCTAGACTCAAAGAATATTTTTACCCTTTCTTGGGTGTACAGCATGAATTCACGGTTGAACAATATCGAAATGTATTTGTTTTTATCAAAATGAATCTACTGTAGACTCAAAAGACCATTTTAACTATTTCCTATGAAACGTTAAGGCAAATCTTAGCTCAGGTCGTAGTCTGACGGCATAGTATTCATGCAATTTGACCCAGACTCATTAGATGAACAGGACGTAACACAGATGATAAAAATTTGAGAAGTTTGAATAATTTCTTTGAAGATATGATAGTTTGTGCATTACATTAACTCGCTTTTGGTTACTCATCTGTTTCCAAAGGTATACCAGACACCAAGTAAAAAAATATGAATACAGAGTCGAGATAAAAGTAAAAGGGTGTTCCTAATATAATGTGAAAAACCATCAGGCAACTTTAAATATAAGATTAAATTATTAATATGGGAAAAAAGGACCGTCAAACCTTATGAAAACTTTAAATAACAAAATCATTATCCTTTCAACAAATGGCTTTGAATGTCATGAGTGTTACTTTTCATAAACTAACACTACTAACTAGAGGAACCACGATCCCAATCAAAGCAAAAATACACGCAATCTATCACCATAAAAAACAACTTAACACGAAAAGTCAACAATAGCTAAGATATACAAATCACTCTCAGTAAATCATTTATGAATCAATGAATATAATTTTTTATATAACGAAGTATATCTTTTTATGTAATTCTGAAGTTCAATTAATAAAAATATATACCTCCAGAGTTGAAAAAAAAAAGAAGCTAAAATAGATGAGATAGGATTTTTGTAATCCCGACACATAATGTGTAGCCGTTAGTCGGCAGGGTTCCGGGCCCGACAGGGGGGGGGGGAGGGGGGGGGGGGGGGTTTGGAGGTGCAGTTATGGGGTGGGAAAGACGACCAGTGGTCGTCGGTTGCCTGGCAGGCAGCAACCAAATATCGTTGGCTGGAAAGAGGAAGCCGAAAATTCTCCCCTCCTCAACCTTCCCTCGCTATTCATTTTTCCTCCCCAGACACCCTGGGGATTCTTCATCCTCATTTTTCCCGCGGCTTCCCCCCACTCCCACCCCCACCTCTACCCCCACATATATTTCCAGCAGGGCGCGCTCTCATCATTTTGATCACTACACTTTCCACACTTCCATTTTCAAAAATGTATTTGTATTCCTCTCTCTCTCTCTCTCTCTCTCTCTCTCTCTCTCTCTCTCTCTCTCTCTCATACATATACTCACATACACACCCCAACGAATAAGATTAAAAATTTAATAGAAATTATAATAAATATCCTTATTAAAAAGTGTGAGTATAACAAAGTACACGCAATACAATTGTTTTTTTTTTTCGTAACCTGCTCTTCTTCGTAATGTTTCCCTTCAAGTTAGTTAGATTGTAGTAACAACCCTTTTTCTAGAACCCTACAATCCAAATATAAAGTTTTCCTACATAAAGTGTGGATTTTTCATCCATGTACAAGGTAGTTGAAAGGCAAAAGAATTGCACTGGATGATGCTATTTAAGTAATAAAAAACCCTATTTTTTTTTTTCTTATTACTGACGTTGCAGTTCTAAAATGTATCTTATTTTCATGTAAAACTGCACCGAAATTTTCTCAGCCTCCAGATAATTCATGATAAGTCGGTAGTATTTTCTGCTTCTTCCCAATAAAGTCTAAAGAACGCTAATACAGATCGTAGAGCCATAGTTCATCAAATCGGTTTATTATTATTATTATTATTATTATTTATTATATATTATTATTATTATTATTATTATTATTATTATTATCATTATTATTATTATTAGTTACTAATTATATCTTTTCAAAGAGGGCGCAATCCCCAACCCCCGCCTTTCTCTCTCTCTCTCTCTCTCTCTCTCTCTCTCTCTCAAGCTATTCATTAAACAATTAAATTAGAGGTAAGCAAGAATCTGATAACTGCATTAATTAAATATAAACACATCTGCAAGATCTGGAATCTAATTATATTTTCCTCTCTCATATACATATATAGTGGCTATATATATACGTGCATATTTATGTGTGCGTATATGTATACACATGAATGTGTATATATATAAATCATACATACACTTATATATATAATATTATATATATATATAGACATATATAATCATGATATTATTATTATTATTATTATTATTATTATTCTTATTATTATCATTATTATTATTATTATTATTATTATTATTTGCTAAGCTACAACCCACGTTGGAAAAGCAGGATGCTATAAGCCAAGGGCTCCAAAAGGGAAAATAGCCCAGTGAGGAAAGGAAATAAGGAATAGATAAGCTAAAAGAGAAGCAATTAACAATTAAATAAAAACAGTAATAAAATAAATTCATATATAAACTATAGAAACTTCAAATATCAAGAGGAAAAGAAATAAGATAGAATAGTGTGCCGTAGTGTACCCTCAAGCAAGAGAATTCTAATCCAAGACAGTGGAAGGCCATGATGGTACAGAGGCTATGGCACTACCCAAAATTAAATTACTGTTCTCTAGAACAGTATTTCAATTTTGGAGTGTTCTCCTAGAAGAGCTGCTTGCCATAGCTAGAGTCTCTCTTCTACCCTTACGAAGAGGAAAGTAGCAACTGAACAACTACAGTGCAGTAACCCCTTCAGCAAAGAAGAATTGTTTGGTTATCTCAGTGTTGTCAGATATATGATGACAGAGGAAAATATATAAAGAATAGGGCAGACTATTCGGTGTACGTGTCAGCAAATGGAAAATGAACCGTAGTCAGAGAAGGATCCAATGCAGTACTGTCTGGCCAGTCAAAAGACCCAATAACTCTCTAGCAGTAGTATCTCAACGGGTGGCTGGTGCATATAATATATAGTATGTATATATATATATATATATATATATGCATACATACAGATATATATATATATGCATAAATATTTAGTATGTATATATATTATATATATATATATACATACATATTTATATGCGTTTTGCTTAAGACAATTAAATGAACAGCGTAATATCCTTAAATCAGCCCTATGATGCCCTGCTGAGCTCAATCTTGGGATTCTTCCTAGCGAGGCAAGGTTAAAAGTTACATAACCACATCGTTTAGAGAAGTGGTTTGTATGGCTGAAAGGGTCGATCCAGTGTTATGGGGTCTTTTCCCTGACGAAGGAACGGTGCATGTGTTTAATAGAAATCTGAAAGTGGAAGAAGGGAATAGAAGAGAAAGAAACTGAAAGTGAGGGCCAGGTGATATGCAATAGGCAGGAAGGTTCTGATTCATAGTGAAAGAGTGCATGCAAATTAAAAGATGATAATGGGTCAGTGCTTGTTGGGGAATTCGACATGCAACTGAAGATTTTTTCTTTGTAGGAATGCATGGCATCTGTTTATACCCCTTTTCTGCAATGGAGAGCAGCTAAATAAGGAAAATATCCACATAATTTTTCCAACATTAAATTCCGTTCCCAAAGAAATAATACATCGAGTCTTTCCTACAAAATACTTTCACAGCGTCAGGCACTTTATGTACACCCCATAGAATGTCCATTAGCAGCTTCGAAACTCGCATTTACTCTTACTATACCCCATTAAGATCTTTCTTGCAGGCACCCAAGAAGGTTGTTCCTGCATATCAAGGAATTATCTTTCCAATGGGTTTTCACGCCGCTTATCCAACACTGTAGCCTTCCTCTTATTTTACATCCTCTCACCTCTGAAATTTTCACTATTTTCAATATCCTAATGCCATCCATTCATTCTGAACACATATCATATATAAAATATATAAAAAAAAAACAAGCTACAACCCTAGTTGGAAAAGCAATATGCTACAATCCCAAAGGGCCCCTAGCAAGGAAATCAGCCCAATGGGAAGGGAATTAGGAGAAATACCGAATAAACTATATATGAGAAGTAAATTTTTTTGGCTAAAGATCAATTAACGACGTTAAAATAGATAATTAATATATAAGCAATAAAACGGGACTTGTCAACCTGTTTAACAGGAAAGCCTTTGTGCAACTTCCGAAGTTCCACCGATATTCTGTATATGTATGTATGTATGTCCGTGTGTATCATATATATATATATATATATATATATTATTGTATATATACATATATATATATATATATACTACAGTATATATGTAAATACAGTATATATATATATATATATTTATATATATATATATATATATATCTATATATATGTATATATATATATATATATAATATATTTATATATATTTATATATTATGTATATGTGTATAATATATAATATATATATATTATATGTGTGTCTATGTCTGTGTGTGCTTGTTGAGGTGGGTGTCTATTTATAATTAGTAATAAAGTCTAAGGTCTCTCCTCCTTAAAAATTCCCTTTTCAGCATGACCCAGACCTTTATGTAAGATTAATTGTACTAGCTGTCAGCAACATTGTAAAACTTAGCTCTACTCGAACATTGCTATTAACAAAATACATTTTTGGTTAAACTAAACCTTCTAATTGACTCTGGTCTTAATAAAAGAAATTGCCCATAACTTATTTTTTGTTTTTGTGTTTTTTGTAATTAGCCCATGCATCGTAATGCATTGTAAAAATAAAAGAAAAAAACAATTGCCGACTAATGATTTAGTATAAACTCCTCTCTCATCTCTCTCTCTCTCTCTCTCTCTCTCTCTCTCTCTCTCAGCATTAAAGCGCCTCTAGGGTATAGAGAGGAGGATGTGGGGTTGGAGGCTGGTCTTAAGAAAGGGAGGGTCGAGGGTTTGTTTTGAGGGACTGGGGTGGGGGGTTAGAGTGGGGTATTAAGAATAGTCCCGGCAGGGGCCTTCTGGAGATGTGAAGGAAAAGGTGGAGGAGGAGGCAGAGTAGGTAGGTGATGAGGAGGGGGAGGGGGGTAGGAGAGTGTTAAGTAAGAGCCTTCGAACTACTCCCAACCAACATCATAAATCAGTTGTCTGCCTTCTGCCTGTCAGGTCAAAGGGCGTCTCGAATCGCCAAGTCTTATAAACAGAGAGGTTCCCTCACCTCTCCACTCTTCAGGAGAGAGAGAGAGAGAGAGAGATTATGAAGGTCTCTATGGAATTACGTTGACGTGCTGGAATGGGCACAACTAGACCAGGCGGTTGAGCCAACAAATGCTTTTACCAGATAAATATTAATTTCCTTCTTGTCTACTAATTCGTGGAAGGAAACACCTTCATAAAAAGATATTAAGCTTAACATTATATTACGTCAATCTTACTCACCACCAAATTGACCGTATTACAAGGAACCACGATCTGAAAGAAAAGAAAAATAGTTTATGAGTAAATCCTCGTTCTTTTTATTTAAAAAGATGGTGTTTCTTTACGGCCAGAATTTACAGGAAAACAGATATTATTACCAGTAATATTTCTTTACATTCTGAATGGGTATGCAAATGACTCTGGAATTTTTATCAGTAGTTTAAATCTAAATTGCCCACTAAAGATGAATTTCAAATGGCCAGTCAAAAAGAAGCAATAACGAACAAACCACAATGCAAAATACAGGTTTGAAAGCCGTTAAATATTCTTTTTTGTTGTTAAGTCTACAAATCTGCAAGTGGACTACTATTTTCAAAGTGTAAATTACTTACAATAAATAACATTCTCCAACATTTGCAACACAAGTACTACCGGCGTTCTAACTTCATGAAGAAAAAAACCTTAAATACAGAAAGAGAAATTTTTTGTCTATTGGATAAAATTGTAGAGAATGGAGGATCTAATTGACTTTTTAATTAGGGAAAATAATAGCTTAACATTACTGAACAACGCTCGTTTAAATGCCAGCATAAATTATACAAACATTTACAAACTATTATTATATACAATTTAAAGACACGAATATTGTCTGTTGTGGTTCGACCATGACAAAATGGAGAAAAAATCTTTTGGTAAAAATTCAGAGAATTACTGCATGTTAAAACTAGGAGACTTTTCATCTTTGGGAGTTAATAACTATGTAAGAATTTCTAAAAAAATTGAAAGAATTATTAAAAGAAATTAAAAAAAATATTCAAGAGAGATAAATGGAAAAAGGGGAATTAAAAATTTTTATCAAATGTTAAAAAATGAGTATCTGAACAAATATTAAAAATCTATATATAAAAATTATTGGGTAATTGGCGATAGAAAGCAAATTATTTTCGATAACAAAGGCCGTAAACGACGCAGGAGTGGGCAAGGTAGACAAAATTTTCATCTTTGTAAGACGAAAATTTATTTTCATCTCAGAAAGACGACTTTTTTCCTGCTTTGTAAGAAGACAATTCTCATCTTCGTCAGATGACAATAATTTTCATCGTTGTAAGACTAATAATTTTCTTCTTTGTAAGACTACAATAATTTTCATCACTGTAAGACAACAATAATTTTTCATCTCAGTAAGACTAATTAATTTTAATCTCTGTAAGACCAAATTGATTTTAATCTTTGTAAGACAAAAAAAAAATAATTTTCATCTTTGTAATACGAACAATAATTTAATCTTTGTAAGACGACGTTTCATGTTTGTAAGACTACAATAATTTTCATCTTTGTAAGACTACAAAAATCTTCATCTTTGTAAGTCTACAAAAATCTTCATTTTTGTAAGACTACAAAAATCTTCATCTTTGTAAGACGACCATAATTTTTCATGTTTGTAAAAGGACAAAAATTTTCTTTATAAGACGACCATAACCTTCATCTTTATAATACGGCCATAATTTTCATCTTTGTAAGACGACAAATTTATGTTTGTATAGACGACAATAAATTTCATCTCTGTATGAAATCAAATAGAAAAAATAAAGTTTCGTCATAGAAATCTATGGAAAACTACTCTCAACTTAGACAATTACGAGTAACAAAAAATAAAGAGAATTAAACTCAATGTTTCACTAAAATCGATATGAAATAAAAAATGCCACATTACAAATAATTAAAGAATAACATAGGTCGAGGGAGAAGGCTGTTCATTCCAGACCTGTAGCATAATAAGACTAGGTAATTACGCAAAATATGCGAATCATGAAAATGCCTTTTCTATAACGTAAAAGGATTTTACACTGTGATCATCACTGATTATCATTATCGTTATTTTTTATCATAATTACCATTATTAATGTAATTCAATTATTAATCCCGGTAACTGAATGGTCTTATGTGACGAAAAATAGGAGAAAATAAGTGAGTGTATGTATATATATATATATATATATACATACACTAGTATATATATATATATATCTATATATATACAGTGTATATATATATATACTGTATATATGTATATATATATATATATATGCAGTACTTACTTAAAATGGGTCATTAATTACGATTTGGTTAATAACGAATGGCAATTAACAAGATGATGACCTATTACAAATAAACAATGTTAATTGGAGATTTGATAATCAATTGTAGATCATCGGCTACTCCAGTCTTTTTAAGCACAGTTAACAGGGTGGGAATACTGACCTATGAAACAATGCGTTTAGTTTCCTTACAATGACAAACAGCTTAAGTAACTAATAAATCCTAAGACAACGCAAGACGTATTAAGAAACACAGCCCGGGGTGAATTTAAAAATTTTCACTGATAGCCTCTTCTATATACAAATACACAAAGAAAATGGAAAAACTAACACATTTCCTCTGTTAAAAAACTAAGTGAATCACTTTATCATAGAGAAACAGGTACCTCCGGTAAAAACGATCAAATGCATTAATTCAAGACAGTCTCTTTCGTGAGTATACCCATACATAAAAGGTAAAGAAAAGAGTATATAGGAGGCTTCTTCCAAAGGACCCTTTCTTCTCTCAGCGAGCCTCTTTGGCTTCTCTCTTGGGTTCCATATAACCATAACTAACTAACCACCCTCCTTATTATCTCCACCGCAGACCAGAATGCTGGAAGAAACCTGCCAGTGGTGGATGGGGCGAGGTAAAAAAAAAAAACAAGGCAAGGAGATAAAGGTAAAAGGATAGGAAGATATATGAATGGGGGAGAATAGGAGAATGATGCAAGGAATTAATACACTGGAGGAATAAAGAAGTCACTGAAAAAAGAGGCCCAAGGAATAATCGATGGGTACGGAAGAACGAATTCCAATATCTTTTAGAGGGTATTATGACTCATAATACCACTAAATGGGGCATCGAATTCCCTCTTCCAACCTTGCTAACTCTCTATCCCTTTACCTCTTTACCTCAAGGGTCTTTTCCTTTGGCAGTTTAGAGGTGAGGACCCTGAGACACGGAATGTACTAAAGGCGGCAAATTAGGAAGGATGGAGAGTTGTAATCACCGTCATTAACAAAACTGTAGTTGGTATTCGACTTCTTCTTGTCACAGGTCTGGCATACATCAGGTTATCAGAATTATTTCAAATGGTTGACAAAGAGAATTCGGCTAAATCTACTGCTGTACAGTCAATAAATTAACACACCAATAGAATCGAAAAAAAAAATTTGCTTGAATAAAATTGCCAATAATTTTTCTCTACTGGCACGTTATAATTATGTAAGTATTGGGTAAATAAAAACATTTATGTAGCAAATTTGTTTATCCTTAAAAAAAAAAAATGGACAATGGGATAAGGAATGGAATCTGTTAAAACTTCATCTGACAGAGTAAAACTATGTCATTAATCGGAATGGAGCTTGTATGAATAAAGGTTCATGCTAGTAATCAGTTCCTCATACGTACAGTGTATATATATATATATATATATATGTGTGTGTATGTGTGTGTAAGCATGTATGTATGTTCGAATGTATTTTATATATATATATATATATATATATAACATATATATATTATATAATATATATATATATATATACATATATATATACATATACATATATATATATATACACATATATATATATATATATGTAACACATATATATATATATGTATATATACACACACACATACACACACGTATGTGCGTGTGTAAGCGGTAAGCGTGTTGTGCATCTACTTTTTATCTGAGATTCAGGTCGAAAAATATCATAAATATTTACTTCAATAACGTGCAACGAAGGACTTTAAAAATGTGAGCCAACATTTCGTGATTTGTCAAGCAAAATATAATTGAATCAGGGAAGTCCTTTAGAATATCAATTTACTTTTAATTCATGGCAAATTGTGTACGGTAAACTACAAACAATGAAATGCAACAGTTAAAACATCAAACCGGAATGAAGCAGTATTTTATAAAAAAAAATTAAAACGCAAGTATTAACTTTATACAAATCCAAAGCACACAAGCATACTCTTTTGATACGATAATTAAGAAAAGTATGTCACATACTATTACGGAATCTAGAAATCTAGTTGTTTTTGTTTAAGGGGGAGTTACGAGCATTACATAATTAAAAGTACTGGACATACATCTGAGGGAAAAAGCTTACGAATACCAAGTTTCGCTGCTCAAGTTTTAGAGGTTAGATTTAGGTGACTGGAGAGTTTTAATCCTTGAGCAATTTTTATTAACCTTAACGACTATATATACCCTAATATTTCCATACTTTGTGTATGTTGATAATAACGGATACATATTTGTTTATGAAGAAACAAGAGGTTCGTAGAAATGAAACAGGAATTGACCTGTCTGGCACTCAAAATTCTGTATCTTTTGGTTGAAATTAACCTATCAATCAGTCCCGCATGAATCTTATCTTTAAAAGAGGAACTTCTCATATCTTAGTCACACCTGTTAGGTAGAAAGTTTGTTAGTCGCCTTTACATTTATTATAAAACCATCAAATCAAGGATGAATCTTTTTGTAAAATCAACCACTCTTCACTGTCATTCCTCTTTTATAGTCGACTCTAATCCTTCTTATGCATTGCAAACTTCAAGACTTTTCTAGGCCTTCCTGTTCTTTATGCATAGTCTACAAATTTATAAAATCTTATTACTAAGTGCTTTCCTCACTTAAATAAAAACTTTGATAATTCTAATTATTTACGCTAGCTTTTTTGTCAAAATAACTCAAGAATTCCTTAAGCTTTCTGACATCTCCATTGCTTCCAAAAACTACAAACACAGGGTTTTCTTCAATTTAGGTTGATTTTGTTTTATATATTTCCATTTACTACAAAGAAAGTTATAAAATACCTACTTCTTCTTGTAATTTCTACCTCTACTATATATTATAATTGGTTCCACGCCTTCTACAGTGCCACTCCTAGCTTTCAATATTCCACCACTATCACTCCTTCCAGGGGCCCATCTATCATCAAGCCACTACTCCCACTAATATCTACTTTCCCTTTTCTTCTCTTCTTCACCTTGCTGCCAGTTGTTTCTGCAGTCTCCCACTCCTTTACTTCCGACAATCGTCGTATCATTATAAAGAAACTTCAGACTTTCTAGAACCCATTCAAAGGCCTCTTCTTGCACTTCTTTCCACACAACCAGTGGCAATTTTTGTTCATCTTATTTTTCACAAGTTTACCTTTCATCATGAAAACTTTTAACACTGTTTTCTTCGAACTGCTTCTTTATTAAGGGCAGTCTTTGAATACAAATAAGCCATATCATATTCTCTCCCTTATAATTTCACATTTACCCATATAGCTATATGTATTTAATATCTAATCCACACATCCTCTTTCTTATCTGTAATACACTATTGTTTTCTAATAGGAAACTTGTCATCTTTCACTCAGTCGAAATAAACGAAATGCTATTCCCCAAAAATCCTTTATTTCTTATTTATCAAATCAATTTCTCTACAAAATGTCCCCTTATTTATTTTCCCTGTCATAATTTCTCCCCCTGTTACACCTTACACACCCTGGTCAGCCACTCCTTAACCTTCAACACAATGCACCATTTTATTATCTGAATCACTCACAGTCAACTTGCCACCCCACTTCAAGTTGATTATCTACAAAATTAGCCATATCACAAACTTACACATTATGTTCATTGGTTGTTCGCTAAACCTTCCTTCAAACATGTAACTTTATTTTCCATGCACTCTTGAAATTCCTTGATATCTAAATTATTCTGTCCTAAAGCGTCTTTCATCCCATTACCGACCTTTTTCTGGGTTATCCTTTAAATGAAATACTTATCACAGACATATTGATCTCAGTTTCTTCCAAAGCATCTAAAGATACTTTCACCTATATATATATATATATATATATATAATATATATATATATATATATATATATATATATTCAAATAAGCCATATATATTTTTGATACATTAATGTCTGGATTCTCTTAACGACCTCGGGATCAGAGCCCCAGGCGAAATCACACAAAGACAAGAGCTTGTGACCCGGCCGAGAATCGAACCCTGGTCCGGCAAGCTTGTATAGACAGTGACTAAACCACTTGGACGAAGTGGTTTAGTCACTGTCTATACAAGCTTGCCGGACCAGGGTTCGATTCTCGGCCGGTCACAAGCTCTTGTCTTCCAAGTGGTTTAGTCACTGTCTATACAAGCTTGCCGGACCAGGGTTCGATTCTCGGCCGGTCACAAGCTCTTGTCTTTGTGTGATTTCGCCTGGGGCTCTGATCCCGAGGTCGTTAAGAGAATCCAGACATTAATGTATCAAAAATATATATGAGTTATTTGAATATGAAAAACACGTCTAAATGTGCAAAATGTATCATAGTATATATATATATATATATATATATATTCAGTATATATATGTATATATTATATATATGTAATATATATTATATATATATATATATTAGTATATATATATATATATATATATATATATATACTTTCTGAGTGGGTATATCTTAACGTGGTGAAAGGGCTTGTGTATAGTTAGGGCAACCCATACTGGGTTGGTTTGCTGTGAGCGATCAGACTGAACTCTCCATTATCACCAATCCGTAGTGGACAACGTGATGATGAAAACTGCCAAAACCCAGACATGATAAATAAACAGTATTCATGACTGATTTATGAAGTCTGTGAATGCGCTGCATACTTAAGAAGGAAAATTTAGTATACCATAAGACTATAGATGGAGGAATAATTGATTATATTTGAGCCTCATTTAATTGATACTATTATCATTTTACTAGAAAGCTCGGTAAAACGAAAGATCTCAAAGCTATAATGGTAAAAAAGCTTCCAGTATTCGATGAAAGTGATAGACAGACTTAAACTTTTATTACAACTATCTGTGACCTTAATTCCACCCGAAATTCTCTTACAAAATTGTTTAATGATCTAATTACTAGGGATTTATAAGCTTCTTAATAAATTTAAATGCATTCATACACTTTTCATTCTTATCATCTAATTCGGAATCTAATATAAAAATAGCAATTATCCTTTAGTTTTCATTTCTTTGTTGGGGAAATGTCCTTATTATCGTTTTGTTTATCTGCTATAACCTCAGCATCAAAACAATTCTACTTTACGTCCCCGCCAATGGTACAAAGTATTCACATTTGGCACAAGTACTTCGCTTGAGTAATTAATTGGCACTCCTGCCGGGCTACTAAATCATCTCCTCATTACACGTAATGAGATACCACTCTGTCCAAAACCACTGAATGTGTGCTCCCTCAAGTTTAATTACTCATATTTAGGTAACGGATAAACATAAGTGTCTTACTGAAATGACTCTTCCGGGGGAAAATTATCATTATTATTATTTCCATAAGTTCTAAAATTATTATTTCAATCTGGTAATTACACGATAACTTTAATTCAAAATCCGTATAAAATAGTATACAATTTCATTATTATTATTACCATTAGTTCTAAAATTATTATTTCAATCTGGTAATTACACGATAACTTTAATTGAAAATCCGTATAAAATAGTATATAATTTCATTATTATTATTACCATAAGTTCTAAAATTATTATTTCAATCTGGTAATTACACGATAACTTGAATTTAAAATCCGTATAAAATAGTATACAATTTCATTATTATTATTACCATAAGTTCTAAAATTATTATTTCAATCTGGTAATTACACGATAACTTGAATTTAAAAATCCGTATAAAATAGTATACAATTTCATTATTATTATTACCATTAGTTCTGAAATTATCATTTCAATCTGGTAATTACGCGATAACTTTAATTGAAAATCCGTATAAAATAGTATACAATTTCATTATTATTATTACCATTAGTTCTAAAATTATTTCAATCTGGTAATTACACGATAACTTTAATTTAAAATCCGTATAAAACAGTATACAATTTCATTATCATTATTATTACCATTAGTTCTAAAATTATTACTTCAATCTGGTAATTACGGGATAACTTTAATTCATAATCCGTATAAAACTGTATACAATTTCATCAAACATGGGAGTAAAGTTATAACTGGCATTCATAGAGATACTGAATTCTGAGATATATTCATAGTAATATTTATGAACAATAAATAAAATAATGTTTTCAATAATCTTTAAATTGAAGGTAATTTGATATATAGAATAGTCTAGGCTATTAAAAGATCATATTTAAATTTGTTAATAATTATTTCTTTTTGATAACAGGTTTAAATTCGTAGTATACGTATAGCATATATATATATATATATATATGTATATATACACACATATATGTGTGGATGTGTTTATATTCTGCATAAATACATACTGTATATATATATATATATATATATATATATAACTATATATATACATATATATACACAGGCATAAATATACATATATATATATATATATATACACACACACACACACAACACACATATATAGTATATATATATATATACATACATACATGTACAAACATTGTATAATAAGTCACAGCACCTTACAATCTGAACAATCTTCTCAACGCCATCATCGCCCAAGTTTACATCTGGTCCCAAGAGAAACAAACTCTCCTTCGCAGCTACCGGCAAATATGACGGATACCATAAAGGCCATTCACAGATCCCCAAGCTGTTCTTGCGCTAATAAGACACAAGCGGTACTTGCAATGGCAATGCAACGAAGGAGACCAAGATTTTCTTTTATGGGGCAACATTCCCCCGAGGAATGAAAGTACTCCTTGCACGAGAAAAGTCGGGATGGGTAAAGATCATGGAGATGAATTTCTGTTTTATTTTTCTTTATCTTTTTTCATACTTTTACTAACTACTGCTGGTCTCTTCCTATCTCACTACATACTATATGTAATTACTTATGTATACATATACACACATACATACAGAACAACAACAACAAAAAATACAGCCGTTTCTTGTCCACTGTAGGACAAGGACCTCTGTCATGTCAATTCATGTCTGGGATTTGGCCAGTTTTCATCACCACGCTGGCCAGTGCGGATTGGTGATGGTGGGAGATTTTCGTCTGATCGCTTACAGCAAACCAACCTTGTACAACTTTGGTGATCATGGTAATGCACAAACCCTCACACCACGTTAAAGTATCCCCACTCACAATATATATATATATATATATATATATATATAAGATCCCGAGGCAGAATGAATACGATAATAAGAGTTAATTATGGCTTATATGAATAGAAATAAGAATACACACACACACACACACAAACACACACACACACACACACATATATAATATATATATATACATATATATATATATAGTATATATATATAAAATATATATATATATATACACACGAGAGAGAGAGAGAGAGAGAGAGAGAGAGAGAGAGAGAGAGAGAGAACGGAAGGAGGTCACTGCAAAAAGAGCAGACGTGATGGAAATATGGCAATTTATGGAGGTGAAGGTATGCCAAAATTCTGCGGATCACACACAAATGGGACAGATTTATGCAGTATATCTCTGAGACGGTCGAGGTATTTTTGCATAAAGATTTCCCTTTGTTGCACTTTAAAGATATTGGAAAATGGCTACGGTCTTATTCTCTTTCAAAGTATTCCTTATTTCATGTTGGGAGACATTGGTTCAAACTGAAATGTATATATAGACATTAAAAAAGGGTAATCAATGTCGTATGTGAATTATCTGAACATATGAAAAAAAAAAACTATTTTGATCACTAAATATATTTTTAATGTTTTTAGAATGTCTTCACCACCTTACGGTCAAGGAGGTTATGATAGGAATTACCTCGTAGAGGCCATACCATTTTGGATTGTATTAAGTGTTACCGGTATGAGTTTTTACGAAGGAGACATACACTCACGATAAGTACGTAGAAAGAAACAGATTCAGAAAGAGTGACATTTCTAATCGCTATCAAATCTGGACTGGATAGAAAAATAAAAACTATTATAGATAAATACGTACTCTCTTTGCGCGAGAACAAGAGTGAACAGTCTTGGAAAGAAAGACTTAGTTTACCTTCCCCCTGATCCAGAGTTAATCTGGGAAGGTTCCTAATTAAGAGAGACCCACGGACTACTATGGACACCTAATCGCCTGTAATTCAAATTCAGTATCTGATTTAATACATATCTTATTTACTTAACGGGTTAGTTTATTGTGTACTAGAGTTATAGGATGAATGAACGTATCAATAATGTATTGATAAATTAAATAAATGCATAATGTTTCTTGCGCATTTACTACACGTATTATCAACTTGTAAATGCTGCATAAAATAAAGTTGGTGATATTGTTATGCCATTGTGAAAGAAAGACATTGAAATCCTAAAATTTACATAGGCTGTAAACAGAATATCCCCGAAAAATATTCAAGAAAATCTGACTTTATCCAAGTTTAAATATAAAGAATTTAATAAAATCAAGGAGCTGTGAAAGTCTCGGTAAACAAAATTAGATGCCATAAAATTACCCTCGATTTCCATCTCGCCAAACAGGAACCCATTAGAAAGAAGGATGCCATCAACATCTCTTCTCCCAGACTGTTGTGGAACAAATTGTTGTGTGGGGTTGCAAAACTGTCTGCCAAATATGGGGCAGGTTGCCAAACCTTGCGACTTAAACGTCTACTTCCTTTACATTCTGTGTTGAATTTGGAAGGACTTCAGTTTTCAAAAATAGTTTGTTCTAGCTTTAACAAAGGACGCTACTAAGGGTATTTCTTCTATTGTGATGCATATGACTTATGAGCAAACAGACGGCCTTTGATCTTATTCTTCCTTCGTTAAGTACAATTACCCAATTGAACCTCAAACACTTAATATGGTGGTCACAAGGATGAAGGGTACACTAAAAAAAAAGCTTAACTCATAATTATTCTCAAAGTTATACTTTGTTTGACTTCCTCACTATTTTGTTTCATCTTATTCGAACGCTTTATTATCACAGATAGCGTTCATCAATTGGATATAACTTAATGAGTTTTGTTGAGCATTCAAATTGGAATCAGCTTATTCCATGTCTCTCCAGTTACGATTTCAATCTTAAGGGCATAAATCAAAGCGAAGCTTTCCATGAGGTCTATATTTCTGAAGCAATGTAATTTCTTTTAATACACAAGGAGTCGGTGAAATTTTTCAAATCAATTTAAAAAAATCTGTTCTATATAATGAACTGATATTCTACAAAAATGAGACTTCTACATTTTCAAGATACTTGCAATAAGTTATGAAAAAAAACTTGAATATTCTACATCAGTTGAGATCCTTTAAGATTGCTTAGCTCGCAAAGCAGTTACTAAAACCCTGAAAGAGTACTGCCTACCCCTCCTCTTGTTCATTGTAATAACTTTAACTTCAGATGGCCAAAGTTTTCGAGTGGAAAGTAATTCACGTTTTAGTATTAAAGTTTAAACTGTAAGTGTTGAGAGCCAGGAAAAATGTAAAGTAAAAGCAAGTAATAGGAAAAATAACCGAAAATCTTTATTATCACAGCTTTAAACTTAAGAATACTTGAAGACACTAACTTCTTTCTTGTTGCTTGTCACCTCAATATCGTACATCATATTTCGTGACTGAATTCACTACTGATAACTATTAATGTGATCTAACTTGTCATGGCTATGCCGTTTAGAATGGTGATCAGGCTTTAAGATAAACAAGACAATGAATGACGTAATAAGATATTTACAGGATTATTACTTGAGGTCAAAAAATATTCTTTTTTTTAATGGTCTGACTACGAATTTGCATTTTTTTTAACACTTATATAACTAATTTATAACGAATTTTTTCATTTTCTCGTTACTCACATATTAACAAGCTTTATGTTTTCTTCTAACAATATCTAGTTTAAAGGATTTGAACATATACTTTTTTATTACCTTCATTACTCGCGTTATTTATACCCAAATAACCCATTTAAAATTGATTTCGAAACCAATAACACACGGGACAGATTTTCTAATACTCAAGTTAAACAAAACACTGCCTTTTGAGTTGTCGTTTCGTTAGTTTCGTATCCTAACTCAAAATCTAAAATGGTGAAAATATAAGGATAACTATCCCGCCGTTTGGCGTTCGTGTTGGCATTGGTCCAAGCTATCTGTGGTTAAAACCTTGAGTCATAGCCTACCACTCGTGCTTCTCCGTTTCACCTTTTCCAACTTTTCTGCACATTGCCTTACCCATCCTCTCTGCCTTACCTACCATAGCAATCCATTATCTATTGACCATTATCTTTATATCAATGAATAGTTACGAATCCCAGGTAAAGGGAGGAACGACAAAATTATCACAGCCTATTTATTTACTTTTTTCTTTTTTTTCTTTTTTGGTTGAGGAATTCAAAGAGATTCTTCACCGAAGGGATAACTACTGTTGCCTCTGTAATTGTTCAGTGGCCGCTCTCCTTTTGGTAAGGGTAGAAGAGACTTTTTAGCTTTGGTAAGCAGCTCTTCTAGGAGGACACTCCGAAATTAAACCATTGCTCTCTAGTCTTGGGTAATGCCATCGCCTCGTACCATGGTCTTCCACTGTCTTGGGTTAGAGTTCTCTTGCTTGAGGGTACACTCGGGGACACTGTTCTATCTTATTTTACTTCCTCTTGTTTTGTTAAAGTTTTTAAAGTTTATATAGGCGATATTTATTTTTAATGTTAACTCTTCTTAAAATATTTTATTTTTCCTTGTTTCCTTTCCTCACTCGGCTATTTTCCCTGTTGGAGCCCCTGGGCTTTTAGCATCCTGCTTTTCCAACTAGAGTTATAGCTTAGCAAGTAATAATGATAATAATGATATGGCATATTGATTTTTTTCATTGACTATGGGTTATCTAGTGCCGTAACTGTCAAGGTTATTAAAAGTATGTCTAAGACATAATAAAATTGCCACCGGTTAGACTTTTTTTATTATAGTAAATAAGCAAATTTTACGCCTGAGAAAATCATCCTTATGAAAATCCGAAGGTTTGAGAACTGAATATCTTTTAACAGACGTGACAAGAGCAGTTTCTTTCAACGTTAAAGGTTTCAGATAAGCTGAAAAAGGACGGAACAAACGAAACCTCCTGCTGAAAAAATTCTTCACCTGAAGAAAGCAATGACCTAATAATCTATACAAAAATTTACTTTAGGAACCCAACTAGCAATAGAAAAAAACTTGTGGCCTGATTGGTACCGTCTCTGCCTGGTGTTTACCAGTCGGGGGTTCGAGCCCCGTTCAGTCTCATTAGTGTCTCCAACCTTACCATCCTTGTGAGCTAAGGTTGGGGGGTTTTAGGAAGCCTATACGTCTATCTGTTCAGTCCCCTCAGCAGCCATTGCCTGGCCCTCCCTGGTCTTAGCTTGGGTGGATAGGGGCTTGTGCACTGATATATGAACTATGGTCAGTTTCTAAGGCATTGTCCTGCTTGATAGTGCAAATGTCACTGTCCCTTGCCTCTACCATATATGAGTGGCCTTCAAACCTTTAATAAATAAAAGGCAAGATCGTTGATCAGCACCTTAATGATTTCGACTTTGTACTGTGGTAAAAGGGAAAACAATATCGACAATAAACTTCATTTTTCAACAACAACATTTCGCCAAACAAAACGCTGCTGTCGAGAGAAGACAAAAACAATATTCATAACTTAAAATGTTAAAGCTATATACCACCTAAGCAGAAATATTCCCAATATGAGTAACAGACGGTCGTGCTATTCAAGAAAAAAGGAGCATGAAATATAATTGACCTCAAAATGAAAAGGACATATTTCTCAATATCCGATTTAGCAATTCGATATATGTGAACACTTCAAAACAGGCCTTTAGTCATTTGAAAACTGA
Organism: Palaemon carinicauda; assembly: GCF_036898095.1. NCBI lineage: Eukaryota > Metazoa > Arthropoda > Malacostraca > Decapoda > Palaemonidae > Palaemon > Palaemon carinicauda. Next base: position 89,628,000 of record NC_090745.1, read on the forward strand.
AAAACTAAATAAACTGGTGGGGAATATGTTCTGGAGGGTTTAGCAAATTAAAAGATAAAAATAATGAAAACTAGACGAATTCTGATATGAGTGTGTGAACTGATCTAGGGTGAAGAAATGTTCGAGGACTAAAAAGTTATTACAGATCATAGGTGATTAGACTAGACAAAAAAGCAAATATTTAAATCCTTCCAGCATTCGTAAATAATTCTACTTGACAAACCCCAGTCACTCAAATATTTTATTAAATTTCATAGCCAACATACGGATGACATTACTTCAGTAATTTGTGCATGAAAAGTTAGATATTTATATGAAATACAAAAAAAAAAAGTAACGAAGGAACATTTGATTTGGAAGAAAAACCTTCCTCTTGGATTTCGAAAGAAAATATCCGACACCGCATCACACTTATGATTTTTAAAACTAAGAATGAATTGTCGAAAACAAAAAAAAATTGATAGAAAATACGTATAATACAGCAGTTGTATTGCGTTCATTCAAGAGATTCTAAAAAAAACAAAATTTCGATTGGAAATTTTTAAGCAATCTTACGATTAAATTGCAAGAACATCGTCTCTGATGTGGAGATAGAAAAAATAGCCTTAAAATACGAGCAATAAAAAACAAACTCATATTATATATTATAATAAAAGAAATTTCTGGTGCGGTGAATTCTTCATAAGTGAATTATAATTTTTATTCACAATAGAATTAAAGCTTTATACCAACAAGGAGAGGTCATTTCAATTAAGTGAACCGACTTTTAATGAGGCTTTAATAGTTCCTGAACAAAAGCCATGTAAATGAAAAGAAATTTGTGTGTTAATTCTAAGAACCGCTACTAATTGGGAACACTTGCGATAGGTAAATTCATTCTATTTTTATTTTGCTTATGGTGGCTTGCAAAAATTAACTTTCAGCATTCACTTTAATCCGAAATATTATTAATTTCCGACTTTGTAATAGTTTCAAGCTTTGTATATACGAAAAAATGGTTTTGAAACCTTGGAGGCTTCTATTATTTTGTTTACGATGCGTAAACAGACTGTTTAATAACCTAGGCATTTAATAAAATACAAAGTCTACTTGGTATTTGGAGAGAGAGAGAGAGAGAGAGAGAGAGAGAGAGAGAGAGAGAGAGAGAGAGAGAGAGAGAGAGAGAGAGAGAGAGTTTTGCATCCCTCACGAAAATAACCAATCTGTAAAGAAATGAATAAGACAATAATCATACCTCAGCTGCTAACGGTTCATAATAGCAGTTGGGGTGCCGACAGATCAGGGCCAACAGCAGGGTTGCTTAGAGAACAGCAGAAGCAGGGAAATCAGCTTCACAGCAGAGGAAGCAGCACCACAGCAGGGGGGAATTCAAGAGGAAGTCTAGAGCCTTATTGTGACGTACGTGTTCGTTTTACTACTAGAATGCCTCGTAAACGAGAGATGGGCGTTAATATGAGAGAGAGAGAGAGAGAGGAGAGAGAGAGAGAGAGAGAGAGAGAGAGAGAGAGAGAGAGAGAGAGTGGTGGTCAGGGACGACTTGATGGTCAGTCTCGGGAAGTTTATTAGACAAAGGAGAGGCCTTCACCCCTCCCTTTGACTACAATTTTTTTTTTTTATTATAAATAATATTCATTGGAATTTTGATTGTTCTAATCGTTGAAAATCCCGACTTTTCCCCTAAAAGGCCTCCATACCTTTTATTTTATTTCCAAATGAAAACCTTGACGGAAGTACAAACATAGTAAATATACATAACCATAAAATTTGATAGCTATAATAAAGACATATCAATTGAGGCTTTATCTACTCGCGTTAAATGTAACACCCTCAAAAGTTAAAATGACGTTTAAACGAGTATGCAAACCTCAATTGAACGAAACTCCGGCTTACGAATGTTTGTACGAAAGTTAGTCATACCTTTCATTCCTTCTAAGATTGATTTACACCTTCTATTAAAACTAGTCTAGTTTTCTTACGATTATGACTCTAACCGTAAGAATCATTTAATGTCCTTCAAAATTTGCTAATTCTTCCTTGCATGTAAAGAAAACAGATCATAACTGACCACCTGTCTTAATTGTTTCATCAAATATGTAATTATTTCTATCAACTCGTCTAACGCTTCCTTGAAAAACTTAACTTTTTTTTTCCTTTCGAGATGAGAAAATTCTTTCCATCATTCTGCACCCACGTGGCTTAAATCTTTTTTAGTTTCTAATATTTCAATCACTAACAGTTTTATTTCAAATGATCAGTTTTAACAAACAATACAATTTACTCATAAAGAAACGTGTACGCAAATAATATATCCAATTAATTAAATATCAATGAATAATAAAACCATCTTATTGCTCTCTCACGTATATTCAATATGTAAATACAAATTTGCATACTTACATTCGTATATATAAATCCTTGTATGTATATAAACGCATACATACACACACAAATGAATAGTGATAGTATGTTAGTGAGTTTCATTACGTTCCTTCCGGTCTTTTTGAAGGGAAAATGAGCTTTGGTGCCCTCCTTATAAACATGGAAATTATATTCTAATAAAGAAAATTGAAAGGCGTAATCACAAAAACACAAACTTCAAGTATTGGAGAAAACGTTATGCGTAAAATTCTCCTCAAGAAGTAAGTATAAATCACTAAAACTCGCGTAAACATCTAAGAATCTGAGCGGAAAAAGTATGGTAAATAATGGTAATTCGGGAAGAATGGACGTAAAACCAAACTGCAAAATGTCATAATTCATTTTTACATCGCTGGTGGTAAAGATGATTCCCAGAGTACGAGGCCTTTAAAGACCCATTACAAAAGGCCACAAAATTCCCCTTAACTGTACCATTAGGGCCCAAATAGAGCATAACTTGGGACATGATGGTGCATGTATCTGGGAGAATTTCAGGAAATCTAAATTCTAAACTGGATTTCTCTCTCTCTCTCTCTCTCTCTCTCTCTCTCTCTCTCTCTCTCTCTCTCTCTCTCTCTCTCTCTCTCTCTCTCTCCTTCCTATTTTACATAACATTTACGTATTTTGGTTTCGGGGTTTATCTAATTCTAAGTTAAACAAAACGACGACTTCACAGTGTTTCGATTTAGTGTATAGGAGTCATTATACATAAGATTTTGTAAACTATATACTGCATATACTAGTGTACCCGGGCCGTCAAAAATGATGGCAAAAACGAGCACACCCATTCAACCCTTTCCTAACTACAACCTGACAGTTTCGGTTTTTTAGTGTACCTTTCTGGATACACCCTCTTACCAGGGCATGACTGTTCCCTCTTCCTCCTAACTGAGGAAGCAGACCGAGTAGTGATACATCTGACAATGCTGCCGGGCAGGACAGGAAGGAAATTACATTATATATATATATATATATATATATATATATATATATATATATATATTATATATATATATATATATATTTATATATAATATATTTTTATACATATACACACACATATATATCTATATATATATATATATATATATATATATATATATATATATTATGTATTATATGTATTGTATGTATATATTAAATATCCATCCACGTAGCTATTTATTATATATTGTGAATGTATCTTCAAACCAGCAGATTTA
>NC_090745.1:89641619-89683205 GCF_036898095.1 Palaemon carinicauda
CTCCAAATTGTTCTCATAAGATGCAACCTCTTGATGTAAGTGTTTACGAACCATTAAGAAAGTATGCAAATAGATCCTGTGATTCTGGTTCTATTATGACTACTTGTATATATGACATCCGAGTCGTAGTTTTCATTGCCTTGCCACTTGCTGTGACTCCTGCCAATATTTCATCTGGGTTCATATCTGCAGGGATTCAACCCTTCAATAGAAATATATTTCAGGACGAAGGTTTTTAGGGGTGAATGCGTAAAAGGCGTGCCTCTGTCTAACGATTTGTCTGAAATGCCAGCATCGCATCAAAATGGTAGCACTGGCATGATGCATTTATATCCCTCTAAGGCCAGACATAAAATTACAAATCAAGCTGGTTCTCCTTCCTCACTTAAGGATGAAAACTTAGTTGAGGAAAATTAATTCATAGCTAACACTATCTACTTCTTGAGTCTCCACGAAGATAAACATAAAATTAGGCCTAAACCAGGGGGAGTAAGACCACTGCCTAAGGCAGGCCCAAGAAAGGAAAATTCAGAAGAGGAAACGAATCACTGCAATTGTGATTGATTCTCCAATCTATAAAAAAAAAAAAAACATTAGCGTAGAGGTCAAAAGCAAAAGAGAAAACTGGAAGAATCTTGCTTCCAGGGAAAAAGAAGACAAATGAAATAATTCAAGAAATCTCAGAATCTGAAGAAGGGGGGAAGCCTATTGTCTGGTACATGTGGAGCCATTTTCCAGAAGCAAATAACGAGAAATCTAGGAGCAATGTCTGAGAATAATATTAATTTTGTGATCTAAAAACGTTTTCATAAACTACTTTGAAAGATTCGGGATTTTTAATTGATTTTTTTTTTTTATAATAGCGACAACTGTGATTAAAATGGTAGTATATGTTATTTTAATTTCATAACTATGTCATGACTAGTTTCAAAATGAAACTGTGTTTTAAAATAATTATTCTTCTCTGGCCTTTATATACTAATGCCTATTTTTTTTGTTTGCCATACACTGTTTCCTGTGATTAAGAAAACTATTATTTATACTTCTGTGGTATTCAGAGTTGAGATTAATAAAAATATTTGAAAATTAATGCTCCACTCAATACTCTTACAAAACGTTTTCATTATGTTACTCACGAAACCTAATCAGAATTTAACCTTAGGGATAAATTAACATTCTATTGAAACTAGGGCTGATTGAACAAGAAAAAAAGTGCCAACTTGTCCTGCAATGTGTGCCAAATGTAAGAAACTTTATTTTAGAACAAAGTTCTGTTTTTATTTGGTTACGAACCATTGTTTGTGTCACAGTGAAATATAGTCGAATGTTTATATTTCTCATTCATATGGTAAAAGTTCCAAAATGCTTCATAGTTACATATCTACAAATAGAAATGTAAAAGGGTGCCGACTAGCTCCGGTCTCCCCTATTGTCTGTCCGAAGTACGTATATTCATTAACAATCTCTAAGGATTAGCCCTTAACCCTTATTTGTTGTTTCTCTGTATTTTCATTGAACATTACCTTAGTTTTACTCATATTTACTGCAAGTCCTGCAATTCTACTTTCTCTAGGCAAATATTCTATCATCTTTTGCAATTCCTCCTTGATTCACTAAACAGAACGATGTCGTCTGCAAATCTTAAGTTGTTAAGGTATTCCCCATTAATGTTAATTCCTACTTTTTCCCAATCTAAATTTATAAAAACTTATAGACATGCTGTGAATAATTTAGTAGAGATGGGGTCTCCCTGTCTAACTCCTTTCTCAATCGGAATTTTCTCCCTATTATTATTGTTATTGTCGTTGTTGCTATTGTTGTTGTTGTTGCTGTTGTAGTTGTGAGTATTACTTGCTTAGCTACAACCCTAGTTGGAAAAGCAGAATGCTATAATCCCAGGGGCCCCAACAGTGAAAATAGCCCAGTGAGAAAAGGAAACAAGGAAAATAAAATATTTTAAGAACAGTAACAACATTAGAATAAATATTTCCTATATAAACTAAAAAAAACTTAAACAAAATAAGAAGAAGAAAAATTAGAGAATAGTGAGCCCGAGTGTACCCTCAAGCAAGAGAACTAACCCAAGATAGTGGAAGACCATGGTACAGAGGCTATGGCAATACCGAAGACTAGAGAACAATGATTTGATTATATGCAGTTTTAGGATTGTCATACTTCCCATATAGATATTTCAAGTGTTTTAACGTAAAATTCATCTATTCCTTGCTTTTGAAAGGCTTTTATTACTGCTGAAGTTTTGACAGAACCAAAAGCTTTCTCATAGTTTATAAATGTCACACATAGTGGGTTGTCATGCTCTGGCTAATTACATTCTTGCAGACATTTTGCCTATTATTAAATCATCTGTTAGACCATCTATTCTTGCTGATTTGCCTCTTTTCATGCCTTTTAATGCTCTCTTCACCTCTCCTACTGTTACTTTGGGTACGGGCTTAGGTGCTTCCTTATTTATATGGGCGAAGTCATTTCTTATATCACTTATGTATGTATGTATGTATGTATGTATGTATGTATGTATATATATATACATATATACAGGTATATATATATATATATATATATATGTATATATATATATATATATATGTGTGTGTGTGTGTGTGTGTGTGTGTGTGTGTGTGTGTGTGTGTTATTTGTCTAAGTGTAATCACTTCATTATATTTAATATAGGCTGTTAATGGGCTAAAATATATATAAATTGTAAAACCACCGTTATCAACGAGCTTATAAAGAGCCTTTCCATGAAGCAGTCCTTCCACTGAATGAAGTATAGAGGTGCATTAATCAACATAAATTCATAAATGTTACCCAAAGTCACAAGCTAAACCATTTTCGCGATGATAATAAGAACCATATAAGCTATAGATCACAATTAGGAATTCATTTGCATAAAACCCCCATTACAGTAAAAACTGTAATAAAAATTTGAATTGTTGCCGATGGCTGGCGGCTATTTCTTTCTGCGACTGACGTGTTTGCTTGTTTTAAGAAGTTTGCTAGCGCAAACCAGATCTCTGAGAAGAGATGCTTTATTTGGTTTCTGGCACTGACTTAGGCAGTCGCGACTAGACAGCATCTACATAATATTACGCTGGATTTTACACGTATTGCTGGGAGAAATGATGACTTAGAAAGGTAACATCTAGAAATCCTTTGAAATATATCAATTCTGGTTTTTCGTTTTTGTAGAGCAATGAAACCAGAGCGCTTTAGTAAAATATCAGAAGGGAGACGGTTGAATTATTTGAGAAAGATTGCTTCCTGAGGGAGAATTATTCAAATCATTAAGCCAAAGCAACGCACCCGAACATTTTAGGCTCTCCACGCATCCCATCTCAAACATTCCAGACTGACAGCAAAGAGGAACACCATTGGGAGACATCATCAAGGGGCGGAGACAAGGGAAGATGATGGCCACTGGTTGGTGGAATCATGGAAAGGGCGGAGCTTAGGGGGAATAGTCAGCGGAGAAACCCAGGCGCCAACTTGTCGGACGCGGCCGATCCTCCCGATACAAATTACCAAAAATATTTTGGTTTTGACTATTTCACAAAGATACTCCATAACGTCAAACCTAGACTAGGCTATGATATAACAATTTAAGTTGGATGGACGCCCTGCATTATCGAGTTATTGTGAGCCTGCATCTTTTTGGAAATTTATATTACAGAGGAACAAATCTGGAATAATTCAGTCTCTCTTCCGAGGTTCCAATGATGCTCAGCTATCGAATTAATAGATAAAGATAATTTGTTTTTGCTATGCATTATCTTTGATTATTCCTTAATCTTTCATTACTACGAGTGAAGATAGAAATATTCTTGCTAATGGCACACAATTCCACGTTACTAAAATGTGAAACTGAACTAAATAGAAAAGTACAATGAACAATAGATTTACATGATAATCCGACCAATGGTGGGAAAAAAATTATCTGCTAAACTTTGCCCACAAGAATGTCTGGAGATAAAAATATGACAGCAGAGAGAGAGAGAGAGAGAGAGAGAGAGAGAGAGAGAGAGAGAGAGAGAGAGAGAGGTAATAAGCCAGATGTGGATATACATTTCGTTATAAGCGAAATTGTCCTGAGTGAGAAGTGCTTAACATTCGATTATCGATTGTAAACATATTAGGCTTATAATATCTATCAATAATGAAATTCTTAAACAAAGTCAATAAATAACAAAAATACATGTATCATGTCGCCATTCTATTAATAAAAGAACTATAAGACCTCAGTTTTTTTAATATCCTTTATACCATAGATTTGCGTATTTTCAAAAGGCTACAAATATTCATATTTAGATACGCATATTAATTTAACTTTATATTCCTTTTATAAAATCAAGAAATGCACAAGTCCTTCAGAACTTGCTACTATTCCACACGCAATGCACTTAATATATTAAACTATAAACAATCATAAATAATGTAATGATATAAATATAAATAACTCAATAAAACATAAGGCAGAAATCGTAAGTTCTAGATGCTCACATCGTGACACCTGGCTTAAAATTACGACCTTTAAAGGCGATCGAACTTGAAGGATGACAAAGTTTGCAATAACATAAATCTTGGTAATAGGTCAGTTCCCAGACCACTTTGTGATTACCAAATGTAATCAAGATTAAGTTCTGCTTGTTTCGGAAAAAAAAAAATTACAAAACTTCGTTAGACATGAACGGCAAACTAACGAATTATCTACAAGTGCTTGGTCACAAAAATAAACTTCATTCAAGTGACAGACCCGACACAACTTAGGTTAACTGATGCCAAAGTACAGCTCTTGCTTCCTTTTCTAACAGACAAAGACATTAAAAACTAATGAGTGACAATCAAAAAATTATATCAATGATGTTTCAGCATTATCTATCAAGCTTTTCTTGTAATTGTATTATTTTTTCTTTGTATTTAAAATCAGATGTTCCCTTTCAGGGGATTCATGTTAAAAATTCCCCATTTCCTTAATGTTCTAATCTCGGCCTTATTTTGGATATTGGTTAATATGCTTGGTCATCGGGTCAATAGAAATACGATATTTCCATTGAAGAGTTGACTTTGCACTTTAATACAAGTAAAGCTACGTACAAGTACAAGTATTCATACACAATTACCTTCAGTCAACACAAATAAGGCATCAGGGAAGAAGTCTGAGTCTGCAGCAGAGAAATGCATGGAATTAGGGTATCTATTAGACTACAGTGTAAGGTACAATCTTTTCTTTGGTATTAGCTATAAGTCCTCATCAACGTTGAATTGATTACACATAAGTCCTACCGGAAAAAAAAAATGTGGGAATCACTCGTAAATCATTTGATGTCTAACAAACTAAGAGCAAACACTGGTACATTTTTTATCGGCATTTAATCATATGGTTGTTATGGACAATGGAAAAAATCCAAATCATGAGAATACCTTCAGCTATTTATATTATGATTGGCAAATATGATATAAAACCTACCTTTACTTTTTCTTAAAAAACATTTATAGCTTGTTCTCTTGCTTGAGGATACAATCAGCAGTATAGATATGCACACAACTTAGGCTGTAGCTTAGCTAGTAATAATGATAATAGTGTGGTTACTGAAATTATCCTGGATACAGTTTGCTGTTTATCAACCTTGCAATATAATTTCCTCATTTAGTTGACACATAATTGGTAGAAGTTCATGATCTAGAGTACTGAGTAAGCCTTTAAGCCCAGAGCTCCCATAAGTGCAATCAATGTATAATCTATTATGCCAAGGCCACCTACACAAGACAGGTGTTTAATTACAATATGGTTAGCCATTAATGCCCTCCCATTGTGGCCTAAATTGGCAAGCACAGTTCTTCATAAAAATAAATCATATGAAATTAGTTTCATAACGATCGTCAAGTAAAATGCTTTTATTTATCACACCAAACACTTCCAAACAATTAATTTTCCTGTGAAGTTTCCAGTAACGAGTAGTAAAAATCTTTTAGAAAATGTAAATATGGTTATAATGATGTTTCCTTAACAAATTCAGTGTGCGTATAGAAATAGGGAGTAAAGAAATCGCACACAGGGTAATCAAACTATTTAACAAATTAAGAGTCTATGTACCTGGATACATTTGATCTAATGACATCTAGAAACAACCGTACCGTAGTGCAACAGAATACTAGATAAATTTTATACATCAAATGCTGCACTTTTTTAATATTCCTGATCAAGCACTTTAGGAAATGGTGAAATCTTGTACTCTGGAATTAAAATCTTTTCTAACAAATTAAATTAATTCACCAAACAATTGATATACAATTGGAATTTCCTCATAGTTTCGTATTTTGGTGATATGTGTAATGGCACCTGATGAAAAAAAAAAGAAGAGCAAAAAAGGGCAGAAGTGATGTAATACGGAGAGGAAGACCTAAGACCAGAAGGAAAGGAGCATGGGAGGAAATGATGCAGGGCAGACTGATTAAAAACAGAATCCTTGAAAAGGGATAAAGCTGGGAAGAAGAAGTATACCAGAAGATGAGGACCCTAAAGTGTTTTTTTTTTTTTTTTTTGTTTTCTCCAAAACTCGCCATATAAACCATATTCATCAACGATATTTAATTCCATTAGGAATGATCAAGTTACTAGCCCTGTTATAATTAGAAAGTGATGTTCTAGACTTCATTAAAAATCGAAAAAAAATAATTCACTAGCTTCTATACACCATGCAATTATTCCTATAGATATTCATATGCATTCCCTTAAAGCAGAAGATAAGTCTTCAATTGCAGTAACTTAAATCTGTTATACCTCAGAACTTCGAAGGAAGAAAAATACAACTATAATAAAAAAGAAATATAAATTCAATGCAAAATATTCACCCACAAGAAGCACACGAAAGCTTTGACAGGGCATACAAAATCCTAAATAGCGATCCATTGGGCATATGATAGTGAAAGCCAGCTACCTACACAAGGTGGAGTTTGAATGAAAGTTAATCCAACTTACAAGTCCCTCTAAGTCAGCTTGGGCATCTCAACTGTCGGCTTCCCTGTTAGGCTTTTTTCTTGGCCAAAGAAATCTACTACCTCCAGTTTTGATAATTGGCAGTATCCTTTTAATTTCTATATTGTGAAATATTGGTTTGATCCGTCTTGAAAGCGAGCATTTATGAGAGTAAAGGCAAGTCAAAAGTGTTGAAAATAGTTCTTACATTTAACCATTTCTTCGATAATATGGAACATACCCGAAGTCAGGCAGACATGTGGATTCCTATGGGCCTCGTAACACAATTTCATATCAAGTAAATGGATTTGAGTATAAGATAATGGAGTGCTATCCAAACCAGCCCAAGTAATAAAAGCGTCCCCAAAAACGAACAGACATTAGATGGTGTGGGTTCTAGAGATGGTAGCCTTCAAAGTTCAATAACATGTTTATTAACTGATAATAATTGTATCTGCAAAATTTGACTTTTAAGAATACTGCTAAGTTTCCAATGAGTTAGAAGATTTAGTTTTTTCCTGGATATAGGATTTTTGGTGATCAGTCTATTCTGAGCACTTGTTTTGATTCTTTTATTCTACGTTGTTTCGAGTATTGTTCTCCTGTCTGGTCATCAGCTGCAGATTCTCATCTTAATTTGTTGGACAGGAACTTACGGACTCTTATATATCTTATTCCTGAGCTAGATATTGATCTATGGCACCATCGTTCAATTAATTCGTTATGCATGTTGCATAAGATTATTCATAATTCTGACTATCCTTTACATACAGATCTTCCTGGACTACCACCCTGTTCGTAATGCTAGGTATGCAGTTAATTCTAATAGTCAGGATATTCTCCATAATGAGGCTCAATGCTACACAGTATTCTATTAGTTTTATTCCAGCTATGACCAAGTTGTGGAATGATCTCCCTAATCGGGTAGTTGAATCATTAGAACTTAAAAGAGTTCAAACTTGCAGGAAATGTTTTTTTTTATGTTGAATAGACTGACACAAGTCTCTTTATAGATTATATAAGAAAGATTGTTTTAATGTTGCTACAGTTCTTAAAATATTTTATTTCCATCTTTTATTTGTTTTCATAGTTTTTTATTTCCTTTCCTCACTGGGCTATTTTCCCCGTTGAAGAACTTTGGCTTATATCATCCTGCTTTGCCAACTAGAGTTGTAGCTTGTCTAATAATAATAATAATAATAATAATAATAATAATAATAATAATAATAATAATAATAATAATAATAATAATTAGAAGAAGAAGAAGAAGAAGAAGAATATCAATATTAACAATATTAATAATAACAATAAAAATGACATATTAATATCCAGCTCAAAACAATATCTGATGTTGATTAAATCAATCATAAATTTGATAACTAATCACGAACAGAGTCTACCTATCCAATCAACGAACTTCAGTATCTATATTCTAGTGGGTGCTATACAATTTCATAAAGTAAAACACTAGAACGAAAATTCCTACTATGATACACTATAATCTATGTGATTAAACAGAATCTAGCACAGGTACAAATGCTGTAAAATATTATACAGTTACAAAGTCAATCGGGGATTGGTTTCGTATTTACTGTTAAATCCATTAAAACAAGAAAGCTTTGCTATTCGGATTCCCCACCACCATAGAACTGGAGTTCGATTATCTCTACCCAAACCTAAACATTACAATAATCCAGTAAAGAGAAGTTTTGCTTTATTCTCACTCACATCCACAAGATATGAAATTGTTTTACTCATTGCCTTTCAGTTATCATCATTAATTAGAAAGAACATTTATAAAATGAGACAAGAAGCTGGATATCCTCAAAAGAGCAGACAAAATGTAACGCCACAAGACACATTAGTGTCCTCGATGCAGACCACACACTAAGGTTACAATTAAATTTGTAACCTTGTACTCATTCCAAATATCTAGTCTGGCATCATTGCTTTCAAAATCACGACATTGTGTTTTCAAATCACCTTCATAAATATCATAGTATCAGTTATTTTCTTTGGCTACACCAATCCACTTCTGATCATGTTGGCGATTTTTATTTATTTAAGATAAAGTGAAAATATGAAAAATTCAATTTCTTAAAACTAAGATGCCAAATACGCTAAATGATATAATTATGTTACGAGCAATCAAATATATAACGTATTTGTTACAAGCACTATGTGCACAAAAGAAAGAAAGGATATTCTAGTTTTCAAACTAAATGAATAGACATTTATACATTATCTGCAGTCATAAGTACAATGGTTATGGATGCTTAAGTCAATTTAAAGTCAGCATTATTTAATGCATATACTTTTAACACTAAAAACAAATTAAAACTATAAAATATAAAACCTAGATATCTTGCCTAATGACGGATTTTGTAATAATATTAAAAATACATGAGGTATAATTTGCCAATTCCATGAGAATCTGTCTTGAGCCTTAAAGAAAAATCTACAGTTCAAGTATCTAGGACTGGTAGATTCTAATAACAGATGCCTTACAGTCAAAGAGACCAGGGAGAAAATTATTCCTATATGACTGATATTTCCCCTTCCATTAAAAAAAAAGTTATTTTGCCTATTTGTAAGGGGTAATATGATGGCTCCTATCTTCTGGCTATGCTGCTATACTCTCAAGGTAAAATCACCCTTGAGATTTATTTCATGAGATTCTTCCCTTTTGTGTTCCACTACCCCTGCCATACATCTCGCAAAGTTTGTAATAATTGACAATTAAATCATCCCACAAATTGGGATCTCCTTGAAAAGTAAATTCAAAGAAGCTTCTTTTCATAATCTATCAATCGTTATTTTCCTGCACACCTATAAAGGGCAAAAACCTAGTTTAGTCTAATTGCATTTTAATACATTGATTGATTGTAACTATGGTAAATTCTTTAATATTATAGGGGTTTTAGCGTTAAAACATAGGCTTTTTAGAACAATCTTTGCATCACTAAGAATTGTAAAGCTTTTTTAATTCCTGGGCCTATAGGTGTTAACATTTTTGGAGCACTTTCACAAAGAACACCTTCGATATTAAGAATCATTAGATTCCTTAAATTACTATTTACATAACCCAGCTATTTTTAGTAGATGAAGGAGACCCATAACTCCCATTGGTCATGTTTGCTATGGAACTTCACATTATTAAATTTACTACTTCCAAATGATTTGAATGTCCTGGATAGAATATCTTCATCTGTTTCTGTTGGTACCGATGCAAGATGGAAACACTGTCAAGATTTCTGGTAATTAATTTTATACATTGTCTATGTCAATATATTCTAACCTTTGGTGGATGAAGGGTTATTGCTCATTTCATTTGGTTAATTGTACTGTTGGTCACATTTCAATTGTGTATCCAGGTTTTATCATGTATTTGCACTTGCTTAGTCATTAGAAATGTGTGACGGAACCAGAAGTTGTCAACAGATGAGAAATTATATCAACATCCTTCACCAACAAAAGAAAACCTTAATAAGTAGAATAAAAGTGTCTCATTTCTTCTCCTTCACTATGATAGAATGGCACCATAATGACGAAGGTAGCTGAAGTCAAAGTTGAATCGCCTTGATTGCACCGCATATGTACAATCATTCCCACTATATTCATCTTGGTAGACAAACCAGACCAAATGCCGTGAGTCCCATCCAGAAAAAAAAACAGTTCATCCCTGGAATGGGCGAGTTTTAATAGGTAGTGTGCACCTTTTACGTAATCTCTGATAACCTAATCTAGTTAGCTCACATAGCAATAATCATGCGGAACGTTCGTAAAGGGTTGGTATGGGTACAACAATTTGAAAAAAGAAAATATCAATATTATATGCATACTATAGATTAAGTTAATTGGGTTATTCTTAAAATATTTAATAAAGTCTCTCCATCATAAAAATGAAATGGAAATCAAACAATTAACCATAAAAGTTTAATGGGATTGACCATTGTGCTGGACTCGAAAGTAATGAAACTAGTATACTACAGATTAGATATGAAAGCTAGAAACACTGTATAGATACAAAATTATGACTAGTTAAGTTCCAGATTTACTGTCGATTCCTAAACCATTGAAGAGTCGCCTTTCAATTATACCACAGATAGTTTTAAAACTAGTCTTCAAGTGATGCCAAACCAGCCTCCAATACTTATCTTCGTTATTGTATGTTCATCATTAGAAATCAACCAGTGAACAGTATTTACCAATTTAAATTTGGACGAATACTTGGATATCCTGTTAAATGAACCAGAACAAGCAGTTAGTCATTCTAGTGATCCCCTATGGTCCACTGCATTAAATTCCAAAGTGAATTACAAATACAGATTTCATTGACTAACACAAATACAAATGAGTAACTATCGTCTCGGGAGAGGCTCTCTCTCTCTCTCTCTCTCTCTCTCTCTCTCTCTCTCTCTCTCTCTCTCAAACACACTAAGTTGTAAATAGTTAAAGAAAGGGTCGTTAGATTAAAAGCATTACTCATAATTTTTTTTTGAGAAACTGGAGGGCTGCATCCAACGAGCATTAACTCTTCCAAATGGTAAATCGTGTAGGATAAATAAATAAATAAATATAAATGATATACATATATATACATATATATATATGTATATATATATATATATATATATATGTATATATATAATATATATATATATATATATATATATATATTATACAGTATATAGATGTAAATAGATCCTACAAAATTTAACTTTTCATTTCCTAAGCCAACTGTTCTAGAACGGACAGAAAAAACTAATAATCTCAATCCGAATTTAACCAGAATTTCCGCAATGTTATTTTCATTAATATGATAGTTTTGAGATATTTATATTTCGATTAACTGGAATAGTATATTCATGTATGATCTATTTAGAATAATATAACAAAATTCCTTGTATCAAAAAGCAAATAATCAGATGAAGGGATGGAAAAAGGTAACTAGAAGAATGAAATCCACGAGTGTGACTTTTCTAACTGAAACAACATTTTTGACTACTTTGATTTGTCCTTTGTCGCTTCTTAGAAGTGACAAAATTTAAAAGGTACCTCATTAAATAAAAAAAAATATATATATATACTGTATATATATATATATATATATATACTTATATATATATATATATATATATATATATAAACATATATATATATATATATATATATATATATATATATATATATATATTTAAGAAAGGAAATTGATGTAACATGCTCAATTGTTTTTAAATATTTTGACTTTTGCGCAATTTAAAAGTATCAGAGCCTTATTTTTTAAGCCATTGTGAAATTAGTTATTCAATAATTAATTTACATCGCAATGACAAATATGCTCGAAAAAAAACCAATACAATTCAACTATAATTCTAATATATCTTGATGATATTAATACTTTGGCATTGATATTAAACCGGATTTCATATATGGAAGAAAAGCAGTGTTTTAGAAAGGCAAGTTGATAGAAAGATAGTTGTATCTATAAATGGCTCGTCACTGTCATATCTAATCACGAAGAAACCCCTCGTATACCATATATCAGTCTTGAAACACACAAATCACATCAAAACTTTCTCTAAGAAGATGGAAATGAAGAAAGCATAATCTTAAAACGAGCTTCAATTTCGTCATGATTTTTTCAATACATTCTTCGCTAACAACCAAATCCACAATGTTTGCAGTGTGCACCTTCACAACTGACGAAAGCGAAACACACAACAATAAAAATAAAAAAATTCTTTCTGTAATAAGTAATCTGAAACAAGCAATCGGAGGAAATGCCTCAGACTGACTCATATAGACAGAACCACCATCCTCTTCGCCAGCAGCATCTGTATATTATACAACGACTTCCAAGCTCAGCCCCCGCCAAGCATACTTGCCATTCTCGGGACTTCGAAAAAAATATTTCACACACTGATATGTGATACAGAGCCAATTAGGATAATCAGGAACATCTGGCATCCCTTCACGGATAATATGAGTGGCTTAAATAGTATTAACTTGTTCAATTACTTTCTCTTTTTTAATCCTTACATATATGAAGAAAAAATAATAATTGAATTAAGTGAATATTATTTACGTGTAAAAAAAAAATTAAAAATATGGAGAGAGAGAGAGAGAGAGAGAGAGAGAGAGAGAGAGAGAGAGAGACAATAAGGTGAAGCTTAATCTAAAGCAAACATTCAAAAGAGGAGAGACTTAAAGGACAGATGCGAGAGGATAACAGGACCCGAGAAAAGACTATTAAATTCATCAACGTCTCCGGTGAATAAGAGGATGAATCACCAGCCACGGCGGCTTCTCTTAACAACCCTTTCATGAGGACAATCATAGAAAGGAGCTATGAATGTACTTGTTGAGTAATTCTTGGGTAGAAAACACATTTCATTTTGTTTATTCCAATTTCGTGTATATTTATTTACAGAGACACTTATTTTTAAACAAATAATACTACCAATTTTGCATGGTGAGTCAAATTTAATTGAACAACACCGGTATAATTTATATGTGAGTGCTTTGCTCTACATACATCTGACATTGTTAATGTATTTATCTTCAATGTATTCAGACTTAACATAGAGAAATTTTTTTTTTTAAATCTAGCATTATTAATATTAAAATAAATCACATCAGTAAACAAAACTAACCACCATCTGAATAAAACACCTACAAACGTCATACATTAAATCAATATTCGTTTCATAGATAAAAAGACACTATGTTCGGACATAAATACCATGCAAAGTTACTCCCAAGTGTGTGAAACATTAGAAAGATATAAAAAATATCCAATAAATATTCTATAATAACATAAGATAGATAGTGCTTTGTTACAGTATTCATGCTGGCTGGCCATAATATGTTTGACTGATGATTATTGATGGCCAATAAGAATAGAGGATGAGCCTGATGACAATAAAGCCAATGGGGATGATTAGGAAGATATTAATTCCACTTTAGTAAATTGGTCGAAGAAATTTCTCAGACTTTGTCAAAGGTTCAGCCGAATTTGCTTTTTACGGATTTCAATTCTTTGTGTGAAAGTGAATTTAAACTTTTCAAAAATTTGATCTATTAAAATGAGTGCCTTTTTCAACCTTTCATCGATTGTATTTCTTCGTATTTTTTGTCTTCAAATATTATTTCTTTGTATGTTAAAATTTTCACAATTGTATTTCCTGGTATTAATGTACATCAATGATTGAAATGTATTTCATAGTATGAAACGAACTACCGAAAATACCCTTCTATCAATGACACAAGGAAAACATGAAAAGGGAAATTCAAATAAGCAAAAGAGGCTTCGGTCACACGGTACGTGATATAAGTTTCATAGAGGTGGAAAGGTTATTTCCTTTCCTTACTGGGCTATTTCCCTTATTGAAGACCTCGGGCTTATATCATCCTGAATTTCCAGCTAGGGTTGTATCTTAGATAATAATAATAATAATAATAATAATAATAATAATAATAAAACAAGGTAAAATAGAAGTGAGCATATTATTCCAGTGCTTGGCATAAATCGAAACAACACACTTGAATGCACAGTTCTAGGTGTCCCAAAATATATCCCTACAGGTTTGCCAATCGCGAAACGACTTTGTAGAAGTTTCAAACCGAGGGAATTTTATTTTTCCTTCAAGCCATTCCCTTCCAGGATGAGGAACTATCTTATTTATTCTTCATTTAGAATCACTTTTCCTGAATTAGAATTGAGAGGACGTCTATCAACAGATCTGTCTTACAGGGACTATATTCACATGAACAGTTGTGTTTCGTCTTGGTCTTTTTATCATAATAAAAAGTAATGAAAAACCCCTTTTGTGATTAATAATGAATGTTTAAAAACTAAAACAATTCATAGAATCATAAGGCTATTTCTCATATTTAAATATTTGAATTCCCATCCACATCGCTCCAAAAACTACCAGTGCACGTCATGATCAACAATTTTGAAATAATTCGTGAGCGTTGTGACTTTTCGAGAAAGTTGGCTGAAGCAAATCTCCCTTCCCAATAATTAGTCTCAAAAAGTTTAACCGAAAGTATGTACCCATAGATTTTGGAAAGAGTATACTTCAACCTTTCTTTATAATGGACAAAGACATACCTTAAAATACCTGGTATTATGCAGCAATAAGAACTACAGATTTCGTTGTTCAGTTTAGCCGAATGCTTCATCTACCGTTCATGTAAAAGACACGATCCAGTTATATGGGATTACTATAGGGATTTAAGGAATTTAAATTATAATGTATCTACATATGGCATTATTTTTATTAGAAAAACATCACGGTTTGTAGGTATAAACACTCGCGGCAAGTGTTGCAATTATGGAAGCAGCCCTCTTCGTCAGGTTAACACTGCAAAATGGATAATTTGAGAAACGATTTACGCAATTATATCCCCATCCCAAAATATTCAGTTAACACTCAAAATCTATAACTGGATTGGATGTCTACATCCAAAAGCCACTTTAAGAATGGTTGCAGTGTTATAGACGTAGTACATAATGCAAATAGAGCTCCAATGGTTGCAGTGTTATAGACGTAGTACATAATGCAAATAGAGCTCCTAAGTCGAATATCAATATAAAGATGAACCGTGCCATAAAATGTAGATCGATCTGTGAACAGTTGCTAATGTTCTCTGGTAAAAGACAGGCATTAAGAGACATAAAAAATGTCAAGTACACGGTAAGCTGCCGGATATTTCAAATTTATACGCGCATAAATGTCTCTCTCTCTCTCTCTCTCTCTCTCTCTCTCTCTCTCTCTCTCTCTCTCTCTCTCTCTCTCTCTCTCTCATCAAAATGACACCACCTGAAAGTCATATTAGAGTCAACAATTAGAATATTCATTTTTCAGACAAATTGCTCGTGCCCAAGATATCAGTCAAACTAGTTAGACCTAAGCCAGGACATATCAACTGTCTCAGCTACCTGTTGGACCGTTAAATGTCTTGTTATCCAAGACCACGCAGGGAAAAGAATTCATTTCTTACCCTATGATTGATAATTTCGAGCTTTTCAACCTTAGGTCCTCATATGAACAAATCCCCATCCTGCTTGAATTCAGAAACTCACTTTATACAAGAAGAATAAGACAGGGAGTCCCTAATAATTCATTATCATGAAAATCCATGGGGCACACCCTTGATGTACAGACACATGATCCCGATGTAGCATTCTTTCATAATCAGTCAGAAATTTTGCTTGTATTCAGTAAATTCCAAAAATTTTTAACGTTTACTGATCGTCCCTCTGAAGATGTTAACATGTGGCTTAATTGACTAATAGTATTCAAAATTGGTGATTACTCCCTCACCTCGGACATACAAACAAATATATATGTAATCCAAAATTCACGAATTTTAATATGTACTAAGTGATAATGAATATCAAATACTTTAGTCATGTACCATGCTGTGTCAGACATGGAATAACCATTGATATCTTTCCTTCAAAAAAAATATTTCGAAACTTACAAAGCAAGACTTTCGAAGAGCAAAATGGAATGGCATCAGTCAATGGACTTCGCCCATTCAGACGATGACAACTCTGCTCTGGGAAACAGAATATGGAGACATCCAAGAGTTTCGGTATAGAAAGAGTGATAAAAGTTTCTCTCACTTCCTCCAGAGAGTTAGACCATCTTTCTGTCCGCTTTTTTTTCCCAAAGCCTCGACTTCGAAAGGACGTGGTGGTAGCCTAGTTCGTTTTATTGTTTTCCTGACAACAAAGTACATAAAAAGTTCTTACATATGACTTTCTTCTACTCTTAAAAGTGTGACGAGAAGCGATCTGTTTAATAGGAAACCTTTCTCTGAAAATAGGCTAAACTGTAATGTATTTGACGAATGTGTATTTAAAACGACCTCCATAACCGTCTTGCACGTTAAGGGTGAGCATACAGAACGAGAGAGAGAGAGAGAGAGAGAGAGAGAGAGAGAGAGAGAGAGACCATTGGCATAGTTTTAAACGGAACTCACAATTTGCAATATGCATATCATTCCGGACAAGTCAGATATATAAGGAAAATCTGAACATCTTCCAAAAACTTCGACAACCGGAAGAAGAAACAGGCGAGGCCGAAGAACAAGCCCCGCCTTTCATAAATCCACAAACTCGGCTCCCAACTTTTTCTATTCTTGAAGGGGGAGGCAGTTAGGGAAGGACTGGGGATGTGCTGTGTAGGGGAAGGGGGAAGATAAAGCAGAAAACTCTGGATGCTGAGTGGGAGTGGGAAGAGATTCCTTGCTCGGGGGAAGACAAATTGGGATACTTAAACGAACGTAAAAGGGATTTTTTCTCTTAATTTTATGCTCGCATTTCAATATAGTCGTTTTATAGCCTTGGGAGACGACCATAAAATCCTGCACGATACTATTCAGCGACAAAAATGCTTTCTTTTGGTCATTAAAGCTACCGGGGATGACAGCAATAAAGAGAGACACCACAATAACTTAGTTTGCGGAAATCTGTCCCGACGCGGATGGATTCATCAGCTCTACTGCTAAAGCTTTATCATTGAGGTTCCTAAAGAAATAATGGCATTTCCTCTAGTCCTCTTTTGAAACTCAGGTAAGGAAATTTGTACAATTTGTAGAGAGAGAGAAAAATAATCTCACAAATGGAATGCCATAACAGCGAATGAATAATAGTGAAAACATCACAGACAGTTGAATGTGAATTGGGGTCGAAAGGATAGTTTTAACACAAGATAATGATGGAATATGAAAATACTTTACAGGGAATATTTGCACTGGGGATCGAAAGGTTTTCCTGTTGGATGTGAACTCCCAATTGGAACATCCATTAAAACTGACCGTGTTATCAAGACTACCTTTTATCAAAATCTGCTTCCAGAACGTGATGGGTCCCAAACTGGATTTTCATTTCAATCCTGATCAGTGATTCTCTCTTGGTAGCCTATATAAATAAAGTCAACTAAACCGATACCAAACAACAAAAATAAACTTCAGTTTATAACATAGAATAAATATCGAGAGAGCTTTATCATTTGTGAAATGGTTGCACCTGTAACATAAAATACTTCATATTATTCACAACAAATGCAACAGAGCTAAGCTCCCAAATAAAAAGTGCACGTCTGAGCATATGAATTAAATCATCTTCAAATACAATAAAAAGATCTTGGAAGGAGGAGATTTTCATGAATAATGCTAGTCTTCACGCGTCTTTGGAGGTAACATTTTATATCAAAATTGATATTAGAAAAAAAATTCATATGATTTTAATAAAAAGCTTTTTAAAACCTGTAAAATCATATAAAATTAACTGAAGTCTTAAAAAAACTCATTCAATTAATCAATCTAGAGAGCATATAGTTTATTGTAACACGCTATTATTACCACTAATTTTAACACAACTTCGTAACCCCTATGCTAGTAAGTGAAAAAATACTACGCCAGAGGAGTCTACTGAAATCAAATCAAAATTTGTACTTCATAGAGTACTCCTATCAGTCTTTCATATCGTTTACTTTTAGATATCTTACTCTCCATTCTTGTCAGTATTTCCCAAATCATTAGACCTGTTTCATTTCCAGCAGGGTAAAGATCATTGGCGCATTAGTCATACGGTGCCTTGAATTATCTAAAGCAGACTTATCGTCTTGGGTCCTACATAAAACGTTTTCTTAGAAGATACAAGCCAGCGATACGCATAAACCAATGCCCTTGTCGTGCCACAGTAAAGGAAAAAAAAAATCATATTAAGGAACAGACCTTGGCCTAGAACCGCAGAAAACACAGACTGGCACCTTATATGAATCAAGGAACATGGAAGCAAGAATACTAAAAACAACTTGTTGGTAGAGGGATTCAAACAAGCAATGGAGTAAATATGAAAAAAAGGTGGTCAGACTTCTATGGCCACGAAGCCCCATGACGAGGAACTATCGCAATCCCAAAGGAGCAGTGGCCGAAAAAGTACAGTACCTGCAGTACAAAAAATGAAATTTTTCTATATTGTAGTTGAGAGAAAGGGTCTCAAGAGGTGAGCTTATGGGTTGACTCAGTGACCTACAGTAAGTGATTTTTCCTTAGCTGCACCCTTAAGGCGATGTGGGTGAAGTACTAGAATTTGTACAGCAATGCAAGCCCAACATGAATCGCTACAATCAAGGTTTCAAATAACATTAAAATCCGACAGTTGATGAGAATGAGATTCAATTACAGTTGAATAAAATCTAAAAACTAGGTAAAATTTTAAAGAGTCGCAGGAAGAAAGGAATTTGGAACCAAATATCTGACTTAGTTATGAGGTCCTCAATTAGCCATATTTACTTAACCAGTTGTTCGATGATGAGAGACCAATTCGAATCTTTCAGTAAGAAGGCTGGACTCCTCAAAAAAAAAAAAAAAAATCACCTTTTGCCACAAAACGATTTAAGAACAGTGGTAAGAGACGACATCTCTCTCTCTCTCTCTCTCTCTCTCTCTCTCTCTCTCTCTCTCTTTCTGCCAGCCATGAAGTAATGATTGAATTTGATTATAATTTTTTTGGGGGGACATGATTTCGTTTTCTTGAAAAGGGGAGATTGAAAACTACACTGTGCCATAAACACCCAAATAGGTTGGTTACATCCAGTTTCTCCCAAAACCTTAAGAATAACACACCTTTCGCGTAATTCTGCTAACTAACGAGCCCAAAAACATAGCCTCTTTAGCGAGGTAATGCCCCAAATTTATGAATCTTAAGGCGTTATCTTAAGAAGGAATAAAACCTTTGCAGAAAAGTGTGTGTTATCCTTCAGACGGGAAAAATGAGATGAAGCAAATCGTCCATTAGCGAAATCTACAGTGTTCCATTAGGAGAAAGTTTAAGATGTAAGGAATACTGAAACAATTCCATTCTGTTCTGAGAGAGAGAGAGAGAGAGAGAGAGAGAGAGAGAGAGAGGAGAGAGAGAGAGAGAGAGGCAAAATTTTCTGGAGCACATAAAGCTCAGAATAATTTACTAGCAAAAGAGGTTTCTTTGGAATACAAACTATCCAAAACAAAATTGTAATGAGGAACGTAAGAAGACATTCGCCTCGGAGGGTAATAAGAAAGGTGAAATAGGAGTATCAAAAAGCAAATCTACCCGAAAAAATATTAACATTATCAACTCAGAGAACCCTGTAAATGTAAAAGGAATATAGTATCACGTACAAACGCAATGAAATGTAAGCTGATTCTTAGCATTTTTTTTTTTGTCGGTGAAAACGTAGAGCCATTGCTATGTTCATTTCAATAATCATAATCATTTCTCAATCATGGCTCTTCAATTCACAAAGCATGTAATTTAAAACCAATTGCCTTCGAAGCAAATTTTCTCCAAAATTACCATTGTCTCAAATTTTCCCAAATGTTTGAACGCCATTGAGTAATGAAATGAATATTTGGTCACCACGCTCCTTTTATAACTAAAATCATATGGATATCCTTAGTAAACAATAATTATATCTATGTCAAAAATAAAATGATGAATTTATAATATTTAAAAATATATATTTATTCAATCAGCTTACCAAAAGATTCATCAGATCAAGGCAATTACCCTTTACGAACGATTAAACCATCGGCATAAAATTCAACATCTCTGCAGAATTCTCTCTTCCACTCCCACTCTCTTCATTTTATTTTTGCGAGGATTTTCCTTTCAGAAGAGGAAAAATATTGGTTTCGACTTCGCTTCGCATTAAAGTCACTGCACACAAAGGGCATAAAAGTGTCGCGAATAAACCTTAAGGGAATGAATCTAGGAACTTACTTACCGATGACTTATTTTGGAACGATTTCAAAATAATTCTCTCTCTCTCTCTCTCTCTCTCTCTCTCTCTCTCTCTCTCTCTCTCTCTCTCAATCTGCAGACTTTTTCCCGGGAAAAATTCGCCAAAGAATGAAGATCATCTTTTGAAGGAAAGATGCCAACTCCAGATGAAGGGTAGAGACGGACGAGAGCCAAAGAGGAAAAGACACTAAAAAAGACTTTTGTTCTTTCATTTACTTTAAAAGGAAAAGATATAAAACATGAAAGACGTCAAGACACACTCAATTAACCCCTGTTGCATCATCACGACGGATGACAAATTTGCTATGGTGACAAAAATACTATGTCGTCTGCTAGAGGAGAGGTTTTGCTAGGAATCACCATAAGAGGAAGAAATGTTCACGAACAAATAGAGTTTGATATAGTTATTCATTCACGAAGTTATAAGCAAACTAAGAAATGCACTGCAAGACTGCCAAATTTTGACAAAACATCACTGTAATATATCAATACAGAAGGACCTCTTTAGAATAAAGAGTAACAATAGAAAGTCTCTCTCTCTCTCTCTCTCTCTCTCTCTCTCTCTCTCTCATGCTGGCTTTTAAGCATTTTGGCCTTGATGATCCAGACCGAGTTGTCTGTCCTCATCGGGACTGTCTATCCTTCTTAAAGGCTCCATCAGCCAAGCTCCTCTTTGGCTAACATTTACAGCCTCTGCTTCCTCTTTACTATCCCCTTTTTTGCCTGGCGTCAGCCTCTCGTCTAGACGTAGAAGAGGCCATAATTCCTCTGCAAATGAGTCCCCCTCGGTCACTGGGGTTTTCTTTTTCGGCTCTTTTCTGGGTGAAGAGAAAAAAATACAGAGAGAGAGAGAGAGAGAGAGAGAGAGAGAGAGAGAGAGAGAGAGAATCACTTCTTCCCCCCTCTCTCCCTCTCCATTCCATTAATTCATTCGGGTGTTTTATCAGCAGACCACTCCCCTTACCCCGTTCTCTTCTCCCTGTCTGACAGATCCCCTTATCCTGTCATTTCCATTTCGCCTGCTTTCTTTTTTTTTTTAAATAAAATAATAGAGTAAGTCTACGGGGAATTATTTGGCAAATGCATTTGCCTGCTCTCCACTAAACTAAGTTTCCATTAGAAGGGATGGCGAGGGGAGGAAATTCCAGTTTCTAGTTTCCTTTTAAAATTTTAACGCTTTAAGTCACTCTCTTATTATGGTTTCGGAATCTTGTTACGTCGTTCGAGACCAGATCTAGTTTTGAAAATTTTAAAGGACTCATTGGAGGATAATCGGTATAAGTTTATTTAGGATAACAAGCCATGGAGATAATAATGCAGATACATAAAGAAAAAACACCTCAATGCCTAACATTGCAAGGTCTCCCAACTAAAGGAAAGGGAGAAGTTGTAAACGTAACTTAATTATTTCTAATGCCATCTATATCAAATGCCTAGCTGATTTACTTTATTATCTAATAGCTTCAGTTTAAAATTACTGTTACAAATTGTGCTATTCCTTCAAAATAGTTAAGAAAGTATTCTTTACAGAAAACAACACAAAGCTGTAAAATTCTGCATAGATTTTCTCACCCTTTCGTTTTTACCAGATATTACTTGGCTATTTCTCATGAGAAAATAGAAAAAAATTTAAGAGGTTATAATGACATAATTGAAAGACAACTTCGTGAATTTAAGTAAACTGCGGCACGTACACTTATATGAATACTATTATTATTAACCAAATATGAATACACATTATAATGCTGCCTTTCTTACTGAATCGAAACTCAATAATAATTCAGTCTACAAAATCCTAAATACTGCCCTTTGATGTCATTTACACCCAGAAACCATCCTAACCAGTCCTAAATCCTATATTATGTGCCTCTATTTTGAACATGCACATTTACGTAATCTTGATAAATGCTTACATCTCAATTTAATAGGTTCTTTCGTGAAGACCACAAAGTCCTGAACAATAAAAGTAGGGCATCCCTGCAACTCGTACTTACCCCCCCCCCAAAAAAAAAAAATATCAGAATTAGCTCAATGAGATAATTAAGATTACGCTTTTGACGTCCAGATTTGCTTTTCAGTCTCATACTTCATCACAACTTTTGATCAAATGGCTCTATGTTACTTGACGGCACAGCTGACACTGATAACTACTTTAAACACTTCTATTTGGTACTATTATCATCTATAAAAGTAAGGTAAGGAAACAGAGATATGTTAGGCTAGAAGAGCAATCATTTTGCAATTACTGCATTCATTTTGCTCTTTAGTTTTTATCAATGATAAAAAAGTAGACACATATAGACAATTAGGCTTGATATTAGTGAGTAATCAAATTTTATCTACAAAATCTGAGCCCTGGAATCTAGTTCAGGAATTTAGATATTATGAATTCAGGATTAATAACAACAATAATAATAATAATAATAATAATAATAATAATAATAATAATAATAATAATAATAATAATATGAACCTTTCACGGAGACCACCAACGAAAGCTTTAGATTTTCAAAGTTACATTAACAAAGAGTTATGACTAAAGGCTGTATCTTTATCCGCTGAATACATGCACACATTTTAGAAAGACAAAAATAATAACATGGAGGAGAAGTGAACCAATATTCCCGTTTCCTTGGGGTGTAAAATAAAGTACGGAATAAACGTAAAAGAATCCCCCCTATATAATAGAGAGCAAGTGTCAGGCTATATACATGAGTATATATTTTTTGGGTCACGATCAGCTCTCCTTGACTCTCGAATGGGGGGGGGGGGGAGTATTCATACACGGATGAAAGGGTGGTGCTTTTGTGTGCATCTCTCTCTAAATATATAGCCGTCAGTTTTGATGGGTCGCATTGAGGTCTCGTCCACTAGTAAATACATAATTGACACATATTTGAACGACGAAAGCAGTCAAAATACAGATTGCCTTCAAAGAAATCGTCAGTGTCCATACGGCGTCAGTGTCCATACGGCGTCAATGACATTTGCAGTTATGACACCAGATAACTTATAATCAACTTATAATCAATCAATAAATCAATCATTCAATCGATCTTACAGCAATACGGAATGGTCTCATTACAAAACTGTTCATGAATGTCTATAAAACAAGAAAAAACGAGCAAAAATCATTATTTCATAAATAATATGAAAGTAAAATAAATTTCAAACAAGTGAGATAACTATCATTAATCTATTTTTCAAAAAAAAAAAAAAAAATCATGAAATAATTCATACCAAATGAACTTGAAATTACAATATGTATATCCTATTTTCAGAAGCATAGTAAATTATATCATTTAATAAAAAAAAAAGTATCTAACTGAGGTTAGACATTATACTGAGGACTTCATAGTACGAGCTTTGAAGTCTTCGTGCTTCAAAAGATCTGGTAAAATATTATTCTCGAACTGAGTTAGATGGAATTCCTATATACTCAGTTTAATGGAAATGGAAGATCAATGCCACGTACGATCATGAAAGAGTCAAATTATATAGCAGCAAGTTACAAAATTATATTACATTTTGAGAAGAAAAACAGTAATTTTTTTCATTTGCAATAAAATATCTATAAACCATAAGTTAAGAGGCAAACTTCTTCATAAGAAGCGAAAATGTTAGAACCAAATTACTACCAAGTTAAATTTATATACATCGTTAAAGTATTGTTCAGATATTCAGAAGCTTGAAAAAAAAACTATATTGCTTGAAGACTTTTCTGTAGATAAATTCAAAATTTACACGAACGCCGATGAAAATAATATCTTATGTAGCATTTGAATAAGTCGCGTGAAGGACTTATCAAAACACCTAAAACATATATAACAAAATATCTAAATTAAATAACACCTATACAAGAAAAATATATAAAAAGAGAAACCACAATAACCATGGAAGTGCCTTGACAAACACGAAATAAGACAGTCAAGTTATTTTGCCTAGGTAAACATTTGACTTACAGAGAGAGAGAGAGAGAGAGAGAGAGAGAGAGAGAGAGAGAGAGAATCTTATGAATGATTTCATTCCAGTGGGTGGTAATATCTCGTCCATCCCACCCAATCCCAGTAAAAAAAAATTGAATGACATATATTGAAAGCCATAACAAATTTACCTATCATCTTCTCTTTTTTTCTCTCGGCTTAGACCAACAGTGGCATACTGGATTTTAGGGAGCGTGACCATTCCTTCGGTTCGAGAATCGAATACTGCATAATCAGCTTAAGAACCAAGTGCGTTTAACAGTGCCACGAGAGAGAGAGAGAGAGAGAGAGAGAGAGAGAGAGAGAGAGAGGGGGGAGGATTCATGTAGCAAAGTTAAGTGAAAAAGGTATGAAAGAAAAATATGTTAACTCTTAAATTCTCATATAAAGAAAAAACTCAACACACAAAACAAATACTGTATATAGGCTATAATAAAAGCATTACAAACATGTTAGCGGAGACCCAAACTTGACTGGATTCATAGCTAAGCCCTGCCATCGTCCCCATGCACCCTGAGGAGGACCTAGACCACACACTCTGAAAAAGTCTACACCACAACTTTCGATGTCATTAGGGGAAATTTATTTCATATTTTATAGCTACATTTTGGGTCATGCAACGCCAAAAGTCTCTATATTACGTATAATGGAGGCAAGGGAGGCTTTGGGTGGACGGAGCACCCTTTAATATACATTTTTCAACATCCGGAATTTCCTTGGATACCCAAAACATTTAGGCCAGAGGAAATTTATGTTAAAAGGAGCACGTATTTTCTGCGAACTTGCTCTTCACATATAAACCAATATAATGGAGAGGCCTTATAAATCTACTTTAAAATTGGTTTCCCAGGTTTAAGAAGAGCTGAACTAGATGAGGGTTGCACTCGTTTGAACTTCACAATGGATGATTCGGGGGATTATCAAACAGGACGGTGATGGAAGTGATAAAACTATAAAACAAAATTACCTGGAGCTCATAAACTTCTTTAAGAGGGGATTTATAAAAAGCACTCTTATCTCAAAGAAGTTCACCAACTAAAGAATATAAAAAACTTCTGGAACTTTTAAAGAGCTTAATTTTCACGAGAGATATTGATGAAGTAATTCTACTCACATTGAAGGGATAAGAAATACTACTATAAATTTACTACTGTGCAATTGTGCTGGTAATGTGAATCTGAAAATAGCGGTTATTATTTGAAAAAGTCTACTATTACTTGGAATGCTGTTTGCATTAATGGTGGCATACATAAGTCGTCAGTGCTATAAATACGATCAAAAGGCAAAATAATTTTCAAATGTATGTAAAATAAATATCAAAACAGACTGGATTCCAATAAGAACTTTGCGTAAGATAGACATAAAACTTAAGACAGGAGCAATAAATCGAAGTGGAAGAATGATCAGGAGGTTAAATAGAAGCTGAAGGGAAGAGATACAGACTTTCAGTTCCGATAATCAATCCAACAGATTTCTGATCCAGATTTGGGAAGACGGAGAACATTCAGACTTTTTAAAATGTCAGATGTCTGGAGTCTCTAAGATGAGAGAGAGAGAGAGAGAGAGAGAGAGAGAGAGAGAGAGAGAGAGAGACATTTTGATGTGGTAGATGGAGGTCTGAAAATTACAAAACTCATAACGTGTCATACAATTTTACAAAAAACAACCGGGGCCTTCTACGATATTCATCTATCTTGATTTTTCTACTTTTCATTATAAACAGACAAAATAATTTCTTATAACGGGTATTAATTCATTTGTTCACGGAAAAATTAATTTTTCTTTACTAAAAAAAATAAAAATAAATAAAAAAAAAGTCTTTAAATTCTAACAAAGTAACGTTAGTCAGAGTAAAAAATATGACACTAAAAACAAGAAATTGGGACATTACTACAAAACATTACCAAATGCAAACCGACAGAACAAACCCTCGCTTCATCCCTCCAAAGTTGGAATTAGTGTAATGCTCATAAAATATCAGATAAGAGTCATTCCAAGTAGTAATAGTGGCATTCAAGCTTCGAAGAAAGGAGCCAAGAAGGAGCTATTCGTACTCTTTAAAGAGCAATTCAAACGTTATAAAAACTTCTCTCGGAAGACTGGGAAACTCTAAAAAAAAATTGTTTTAGTACGGTCGATTCACTTTCATATCGAGACTATTATTTCATAATGATCCAGACTACGCTTATATGGGTATTTTTGTATTCACGAGAGAGAGAGAGAGAGAGAGAGAGAGAGAGAGAGAGAGAGAGAGAGAGAGATGGTTTAAAACTACAAATTGCCGTTCTGTTAAACTTTACATGCTAACATACCTCCTTAAGAAGCCTTACTATCATCATGCGAGTTGTTTGTACCTGAAAAAGCAGAGAAAAATTATTATTACCTCGTTTCAGTTTACAAAGACTTTTATCTTACAAAATTGAGCCTCACAGCTCAAGGCAGCCATTCATAGAGTACGGCTTTATCATATACCATTTTAATTTACCACAATATCAAAATAACTATATTCAAAGTGTAGAGACCTTGCACAATAACCGATATTTTCTTGTTCTTATACACATTTAGGGTTTATTTCCACAGTCCTACAAATTTGGATTGGATTGGTTTATTAATTTTGGCTATACAGCCAGGCGCTGGGTTCCGTGGGGCCATTCAGCACATAAGTGCTACGGGGGGTGGGGTGAACTCTGCAGTTACAATATGAAGTAAAAGTTTGAGATTGGACAGCAAGGAAACGAATGAAAGCCGGAACGTGATACAATGGGAGGTATTCATAAAAATAAAGGATATCCTCTCTCTCTCTCTCTTCTCTGAAGCAAAAGGTAGATTACCTTTTACTTGCGAGGATATCATCCAAACAGAAGTAAAAGGTTGACTCGTGTTTCGGGAGCGCTTAGTTACATGTTGGAACTAGTAAGATTTCATTTGTGCTGTCAAGATAAGAAAGAGTTTAGTATTTATAATACGTATTTAATGCCCAGTTTTTTACTTGTATTTAATTAAGTTTACGCATCAGAAAGAACAGACGCCGCCGCGCCTTCCCCCAAAGCCTCGCTGGCAACATCTATCCCCCACCCCTTGCATTAGAAGTTCTTTGACCTCTTTTTAGCTTCCCCACCCCTTGGATTAGAAGTTCTTTGACCCCTTTTTAGCTCCCACACCCCTTGCATTAGAAGTTCTTTGACCTCTTTTTAGCTTCTCCACCCCTTGCATTAGCAGTTCTTTGACCTCATTTAGCTCCCACACCCCTTGCATTAGAAGTTCTTTGACCTCTTATTAGCTCCCACACCCCTTGCATTAGAAGTTCTTTGACATTTTTTTCAGCTCCCCAACCCCTTGCATTAGAAGTTCTTTGACCTCTTTTTAGCTCCCACACCCCTTGCATTAGAAGTTTTTTGACCTCTTTTTAGCTCCCCCACCCCTTGCATTAGAAGTTCTTTGACCTCTTTTTAGCTCCCACACCCTTTGCATTAGAAGTTCTTTGAACTCTTTTTAGCTCCCACACCCCTTGCATTAGAAGTTCTTTGACCTCTTTTTAGCTCCCACACCCCTTGCATTAGAAGTTCTTTGACCTCTTTTTAGCTTCCACGCCCCTTGCATTAAAAGATCTTTGACCTCTTTTTAGCTCCCCCACCCCTTGCATTAGAAGTTCTTTAACCTCTTTTTAGCTCCCACACCTCTAGCATTAGAGGTTCTTTGACCTCTTTTTAGCTCCCACACCTCTAGCATTAGAAGTTCTTTGACTTCTTTTTAGTTCCCACACCTCTAGCATTAGAAGTTCTTTGACCTCCTTTTAGCTCCCACACCTCTAGCATTAGAAGTTCTTTGATCTCTTTTCAGCTCCCTTACCTCAGGCATTAGTAGTTTTTTTACCTCTATAGCTCCCACACCTCTAACATTAGAAGTTCTTTGACCTCTCTCTTTAGCTCCCACACTTCTAGCATTAGAAGTTCTTTGACATATATTTCTAGGTTCCATACTTTTAGCATTAGAGGGTGTTCGATCTATATTTTGAGGTGCCTTACTTCTAGCATTAGAGGCTCTCTATTTTTAGGTGTTTTACCTCTGGCATTAGAGGCTCCTCTTCGCTGTTCTCTCCTGTCTTCTAGTTTTCAAGATCTTCTTTCATTAGATTATCTGTTTCTTTCGAGATTTCATTGTCTCTTTTCCTTAATTCGCCAGTGTCCTTCTAGATTTCAAAAGAGATTTCAGTGCTGCGAGTCCTCACTTCGTCAGATTACTCAGGGAAATCGAAGGCATTTATTCTTTACCTATCTGGGCAATGAGTAAAGAGATGAATACTATCGATTTCTCCGCATACACTATCATGCCAAAGTAAATGACGAGTAACATGATATATTTACCAATGTCGTCTGGATATGTCCTTACTTCAATGGCGAATTTTGGGACAATCCTGTTGAAGAACTACACGTCACTCACCGTTCAGTTGAACCATTCTGTCTTCATCCTCATTCCCCGCAATCCGTTTTTGCACCGATACAAAGCCTCATACTTTTTCCAAGAGTCTTCTTTAATAAGACATCGTCGCAAAAGCCCAAGCAAAGGATCCTTCAAGGTGCATACATTATGACCTTCAAAGCTCAGCTGCCAACGGAAGATCCCGTGTCTTTCTATAGGTCGGGCGATATAAAACGAACGATCGGCAACTTCGGCAGCAACCAAAACCATCTGTAGTTGATGATCTTCCAAAGACGTGACACATAATTCTTACCGGCAGCTTCCTATTCCGCCAGAACGCGATCTCTGTGAGTTAAGTGAAATCCTTCTCCCAGTCATAAACTCATTTCCTCTTACTCCTATTGACGCGTAATTCCTTGGTTAGATTTCGCCAGCTACATACAGATCATGTGAGGTGTTGCAGGCTACGTTTGAAAAAAATGAAGATCAGGTCTTCAGAAGTCATTTAAAGCTCGGGGAGGAGTTGTTCAGGACTGCTCCTGAAAATTTCAGTTCTGGAGTCATTCAGAAATCCATGTTAAGTATACGGCTATGTCCTTTGAAGACTTTTGGAAATTCCGAAACCGTTCTGAGATTCCGTTCTGGAGGCATTCAGAATTCCATGCTAAGTCTATGGCTATTTTTTCTGAAGCCATTTGGAAATCCGGGAAAGTTTTCTTCCGATACCGTTCTGAGATTCCGTTCTGGAGGCATTCAGAATTTGGAAATCCTAGAAGATTTTCTTCCGAATTTTTTTAGGACTCGCGAAAAATTCCATTCGTGTTTTATAACAACAACAACAACAACAACAACAATAATAATAATAATAAATTAAACTACGTGATTTGATTTATGGATTTGAGTTGAAAAGTTTTGAAGATGCTAAACGCTCAACTTTGCAGTTTGAAGGAAACTTTAAGATACCCGGACGAAGGGCGAAGGGTAATTGAAGTTTAAAGCAAACCGAATTAAAATAGTTGATTTCAGCTAAATTATTTCAGTTTTGGGATTTAGAACAATCTATTTCAGGTACGAATCGATATATATATATATATATATATATAGTTTATATATGTGTATATACATGCATGTATATAAGCTTTTGCAGTATATGAATATTCTGCGTATATATGTATATTTATACGATGTATATATACATATATATACACAGACATATATATACATACATATACATACATATAATATATACATACATATACATATATATATATATATATATATAATATATACAAACATATACATATACATATAATACATACAAACATATACATATACATATAATACATACAAACATATACATATATATATATATATATATATATATATATATATATATAAACTATATCTATATATTATATGAATACAGTATATTTGCATGTACTGTGCACACACATTATATATATATATATATATATATATATACATTTATACATACATATACATACATACATACTGTATATACTGTTTGTACATACATACATCCCTAAATACAGCAGCCTTCGTATTCTCCCAACTGTTTATACATTCAAGCAAATGTAAAATGCATATCACCAAGTTATGGCTTACACACATTATATATATATATATATATATATATATATATATACATTTATACATACATATACATACATACATACTGTATATACTGTTTGTACATACATACATCCCTAAATACAGCAGCCTTAGTATTCTCCCAACTGTTTATACAAGCAAAAGCAAATGTAAAATGCATATCACCAAGTTATGGCTTAACCTTGATATTTCATCGAGATTCCAGGTGTGGACAAGATATCTGTCCGCAAGCCACAGTACATTTTATTCTTCAAAACGGAATAACATCTTGAAATCACGATCAAGTGTGGGTAAACGGGGTATGTATTGTTTAACATGCCTCACATCCACAAAATCTGCCATCGTGCTGAGAATCGGTCAGAACAACCTTTCTCTTCGAACTGCAGTCGGCTACTGACCAGACTCAGCTTTTTCGAAGCATATGCTCTTTATATGAAGTAAAGGGTCTTCTTTATGTATAACCATTTACTTTTATGTGATTATAAGGATATGCTTTTGCTCTAAAAGTAGAAGCTTTTGCTTGAAATGTTTATGAATACAAGTAGAAGGATTTCCTTCATATTTTGCAAGTATAAGCATATCCTTTTCTTTATGAATACCGGCCAATGATGACACTGGCTAGCACCCAATCTCCTACGGAATTTGGGGGACAAAATAGGGACACGATGGAAACGAGAACTCAAAATGGCCACTCCAGCTCTTATCATACCAAAAAGGAGATATGAAGTCAATTTGTAATCTTGCACGATTTACTAATTGATTTTTACTTCGTCAAAATACGACCTCGGACAAGAAATTGTCATGTTAAATAATTATGTAATACTAGTTTTGTAACTACAAATGTAAAAATTTACCAAATAATTTGCTAAAAAGTGTACGCATTTTTAATAAAACTTTACTTTAGAGGTTATGAGCAAATCTTCAATATTTAAAGCTATCTCTGTAGCAAAATCATTAACGTCATAACAGTTATGCAAATTCAAGTTTTTTTTTTCTGGAGAGTTTGATATATATAAATTTTACTCACCAGATGATAAAAATATCAACGAAATAATGAATAAATAAGAACTCAAATTAAGAAGTATAACTCAGTAAATTTACTCTATGCTACAATAAAATACTTAGATGGGTAACGAAATGTACTAAACTAACCAGTTTTATACATTTACCATTAAGGATAACATCAAAGCTAACAGAATATTATATAAATAATTTTTACAATCTTTGTAATAATCTGAAGTAAATAAGTAGTAATCTAAATCTCTGAAATTAGTTTAAGAATAAATTTAGGTTTATTGCATATACCTGTAGAATGTGGTTAGATGGTGACCTGAAATTTTCTCTAAATTGTCTAAAATAGCACTTTCAATGTCTAAATTATGTAAATAAATAGACCCTTTATATACTATCCATTGTTTATCCATTTCATTTACCACTTAATTTGTCAGTGAATTAAGGCTTGAAATACTAAATTGGGTAAAACACCAAAAAACCATGTTTAAGTAATTAGTTTTTTACTTGAAATTCACTGGCTGCATCGTAATTGTGTGGCGCAAAATATGTGCTCCCAGGTATCGTAAATGTAGCAGTAAAGAAAGGAAGCTTGAACGCTAACAGAATATTTTTCCGTTCAGCCAAAGAGATATAAAACATCCGAAAAAAAAAAAAAGAATACGCAAATATAACTACATGGCCTCTAATACAATAATTGAAGATTTGATGCTAATTCCTCGGCATTCTTTACGAAACAAAAATTGTACATAGTTATAATGGTCAGTATGCATCACCAATGATAGGTTTGGGTAATGCGGTATTAAAGTAATATTTAATACAGTTCATAAATTCTCTATTAAGAATTTCCCATATCTAAATTCTTATTCGATATTCGAGCCTGTTATTGTAATCTAGAAAAATATAGAAAAAAATTTAAACTTATTTTACCCGACACAATTCTTTAACTGCTTGGCAGCAGACAATACTCATAAACGAATATATACAGTAAATTTCTTTAAAAAAATATCCTTGTATTGAATGCATAAAACTCCAAAACTTGAACCAATAGAAATTTCACTTAATCATGAATCAACTAGACTGAAAAAAAATGTCTGGATTACAAGACATGTCATCAATACAATAACGGTTGCACCTACCATTCCCCGTTACCGGTCTGTATCCCAGTTTATTCAGTCACTTTTCCAATTAGCCTTAAAAAACAGGAAAAATGACATCCTGTAAAATGACAGATTTTTGTGCCATATTACAAAACGAAAGCAAAAGAACGTTTTTGTTTTCCTGTCATATAAGAGGCGAGCACTTTCAAGTCTTGAAGACACCACTGTGAATATGCCAAGGAATAGGAATTCACATCCCAATAGTTAGGTTAAATTAATGTCTTATCTAGTTTCTATAACAGCAAACAATGGTGACACATTTGCAAATGCTAATTCGAAAAGCTTACCTTTTGGGAGGTACGTCTCTAGTCTTCCACCAATGAAGAATATGCAATTTTATATCATATGTAACTAACTTTTCCACTGGTC
This sequence comes from Palaemon carinicauda, assembly GCF_036898095.1. NCBI lineage: Eukaryota > Metazoa > Arthropoda > Malacostraca > Decapoda > Palaemonidae > Palaemon > Palaemon carinicauda. The sequence goes on from NC_090745.1 coordinate 89,674,995, forward strand.
ACACATTCACCCCAATTCAAATACGTCACAGACTAATTAATTATCAGTGAATTGAGACAATGATACTTTTGTTGGAAGAAAAATAAGCCTTGCTCGGAACGAAACAGCGAAAGGGCTGATAAAAGATGCCTCGAGCGATTAAAACCAGTAGTGTCTCATCTTTCTCCGCCTCTTCCAAGCCTCTTTTCCCCCCTTCTAGGAGAGGTCGACAGTGAGGAGGCAATAAGTTAAGGTTGGCGTCACCTCAAAATCGTTCCCTTGGGTCGGTTGTGTGGTTAGTCTCCCCCATTCTCTCCCCATCTCCCTACCCCCTCTCATATTTCCCTACCAGCTAACCTCCCCCCATACCCAAAGCTGCACCCTTCCGCCTTTCATGTTCCATTTTCAGTTTCCATTCTTTTTTACGATCATAGTTTTATATTGTCGAGGCTTTAACCAATCCTCAAATTTGAGGTCGTTTCACAGGTCCCTTGTCTAAAGCAAAATCTTCGTCAATTTCTCCTCGCTATTAGTAATCTATTTCTTTCCCCTTTTATCATCCCACCCCTTCTTCATAACGCCTACCGTTTCTCCCAAAAACCCCATCCTTCGTTTCCCAGGCTTGTTCTGTCATTTTTCTTTTTCCTTTTTCCTTTTTCCGAAATAAGTGAAGCAGAAGAGATGAACGAAGGTTGGAGGAAAGACATTCTGTTCTCTCTCTCTCTCTCTCTCTCTCTCTCTCTCTCTCTCTCTCTCATTAAATTTCATCTGTATCTTCGCTACCTAATAAATAAATAAATTGACAATAAGTATTCATAGGAAAACCTAAGCTACAATCGAATTTAATATAACGATGCAGACAAGATAAACTTCAAATGCCATTAAACATTTGCAGGTGTTTGAAATAAAACAAGATCAATATCAAGACAAAATTCAGCTCATGGAAACTTCCAGAAAACGCTGAGAGTTTCCTTTAAGACCCAGAATGGTATGCGTGCACCAGTTCGTCGTATATGGGTCATTTACAAGAGAGAAAAAAAACCCTGCTCTCAAATCTTATCTTTTGGGTTTATCCAAGGTGGTATCTTTATTTTCCCAGTATGCCCATGTAAACGCTCTAGTCTAAACCACAAAGCTCTCCCAGTTCTTAACGAACTAGTTTCCTTTTTTTTTTTTTTTTACAACTGCCACTTTTTCACAACTGTTACCATAGAGGCGTAAGAATTTATGGACATGGGCAAGACTAAAGCCTGTCCTCGTATATCGATATTGGAATACTCATGTATATTTTCTCCGTGAAAAAAGTACGATAAAGGATTTTTGAGACTACCTCGTTTTTCAATGAAGTAGATATTCTCACCAATAAACGAGTGACAGATTCAGAGGTAGCAGCGGAAGCTCGTAACCCAAATAATTTATAAATAATATACTCGTTTCTAAACAATTGTGTACCGAATGCAATTTGATTAGACGTTTGTTTTATTAATAGGAAGTCAACCCTGTTACGATATTATTGGATCTGAAAAATTGCTAATATTTTTTACAAATATGGCACATTTCCTTTTACTTACCAGTCGAAATTTCAGGTTGGTTAATTAGACGTTATCTCAACGTTGTGCTTCGTCAGTTAGTGCTCAAATGCAGGAGCTAGTTCTCTCTCTCTCTCTCTCTCTCTCTCTCTCTCTCTCTCTCTCTCTCTCTCGAACGCGCGCGCGCACACACAAATTTAACGGTATTTAAAAAATCGGCAATTTTAAGGTTGCGCGCGTGTTTTGAGGTGGCGACCCAGGTTTTAAATTAAAAAAGAAATACAGCAACGTAACAGAATTTGTTCTACTTACTTCCAACGTGTTATTCTGCACCTCGGATTTATTGAATTGTCTGGCAATCAAACTGCAGAAATATGAGCCATTATTTTGAGATAATGAACTTGTTTTGCATCAATCAATAGGAAGTATTTTGAGTATATAATTTGTAGCTGACTGAAGACATTTCTTATGGAAAAGAGAACAGATTCCTGTCAGCTTCTATTTATACATTAAAAACTTAGGCGGGTTATCAAAGAGTTAAAACAAGCGGCCTGATGTGAAAATTAAACAAAGGCTCTCAACAAAAAAAGTCATAAACCAGAAGTGGTTTCAAGATTAGAAAATGTATATGAAAGTAAATTATTATTATTATTATTATCATCATTATTACTATTACTATTGGCTAAGCTACAACCCTAGTTATATAAACTGGATGCTCTAAGCCCAAGGGCTCCAACAGGGAAAAATAGCACAGTGAGGAAACGAAATAAGGAAATAAATAAATTACAAGAGAAGTAATTAACAATTAAGATAACATTTCAAGAACCGTAACAACATTAATATATATCTTGCATAAATAAACGATAATAAAGAGACATGTCAGCCTGTTCAATATAAAAACATTCTCTGCAAATTGGAATTTTTGGATGGATTGATTAGGAGTTATCTGGCATCCTGACATCTAATTGCATTGAGGCCGATTGGAAGTTTTCAAGTTCCACTGATGTAGCATTATGAAATTTACTGAAGCTGTTACAAATATATTCTGTAAGACTACATACATCTGCATGTAAACTGAATTTAAACATTTTCTATGACATCCATATAAATTTCAATAACTAATATCCTGTATCTAATACACTTGTAATAATAGTTGAATGCAGTACACACAATACAGAAATAAGGAGAAAACTACTCTCGTAATGTCTTTCATCGGTGCATATAATTAAATTTTAAAAACGTTTACAAACAAGACTTAAAATGAAGTGCAAACAGTTTAAGAGAAGAAATTGGGGCAATAATTGAATGACCAGATACATGTCAAGAATAAGCATCTGTAGGCTATTTGCCATTTCCTCTGTAGGTGCTCAAGACTACCGAAATAAAAAAAAAAAAAGACAAAAAAGGAAAAAAATAAATAAAATCCTAAATTGTTCTTAAGTCTCAGTGGTATTGTTCCATCTTGTGAAAGTGAAAGATTCTGCCCACTTGAAATAGTATTGCTATAATATACTTCAAGATAACGAAGGGATTAAGATTTATTCGAATAATTTGACCTTTTGCTAAGTGAAGCTGGCGTAAGGACGGTTTTAAGGGGATGGTAGATTTTAAGTAAACAATTTAAAAAAGGGACTGTTATTTGGTTCTTAGTTAACTGAAAAAATAACGTTACAGATGAAAGATTCATACAATTTAACTTAAACAAAATACTATTGTTCTCTCACAAGGATCACTATGGTATTTTATTAACTTTTATAACCATATGTATTCACCTCCAAGTAATTTCTACGTGACAAAATGTGGCAAAAACATTCCTACGTGAAAATACTACAAAGTATACTTAGATACTTCAAGAATATCAGGGTAAATATAATGTATACGAAGATCTACAGTACTTCAAGAATCTCAATCCAAATCAACAATTAAGGTACATAATTATAAAAAAAGTGGGAATACAATCCGAGAACTGCACATAGACTTGCTAACGTCCAGTACAGCAAGTCAACACCCCAGAGGACAAGAACTGGCAATTTCGACTTTCTATCAACATTACACTATATTTCAAGGATAAAGGTCCTCTTATGATACTTGTAGGAATTTACGCTAATCTTTATAATTGTGTATGGCAGTTCTAATTCTCTCCCATTCAAGTCAGTATTTCATCTTACTAATTATGTTCATTATTGTTCTTGGGCTGATAACTTAAATGACATAAGCTGTTACATAAAAAATAATTCTAAACAAAGTATCTATAAATAGAACAAATTTAGATGGGGTTAATGGAAATATCAATGAAGCAAACTTATAATTGATTGTAGTATTCGCATCATATTGAACTCAAATTTAGTTAAGAATGAGACAATAATGACTGCAAAAAACATCTAGTGCTAATATACTAAGGGGTTGTTCAAAGTTATCTTACGCTCATTATTATTGATATTATTATCAATACTATCGTAATGGTAATAACAATATTATTATATTATCATTATTACCATAATTAGTTTAATCATTACCATCTTTTCATAGAACAAGCTAACAGGCCTTAAATTGAAGAAAAAAAAAATATCGTCTATAAGATTACACAGCCTTCGTGAATAAAACAATAAACAAAAGCAGTAATAAAAAATAATCGCTAGGGCCCACAGAAAATCAGCAGCCTATAAGATTGAATGGAGAACTAGTCTCTTTGGCAACATTTCCTCACGTATCTATAATATTGAAGGAACAGCAACAGGAATCATGGTTTACCCCCCTCTCTCTCTCTCTCTCTCTCTCTCTCTCTCTCTCTCTCATTATATATATATATATATATATTTATACATATATATATATTTATACATATATATACATATATATATATATATATATATATATATATATATATATATATATTCCCTCTTATCTATTCTAGCATTTTCATTCTTAACAGTTGAAAACTTGCCTTTTTCATAGCATTGAAACGTTAGGAATCACATCATGGTGATATCCGCATCATAGTTTATTAATGCATTTGCACCTTAATGCATATCACCTGAGAATGCCTTTACGCTCATTATTTCTTCCCATGTCAAGCATATCGAATCATTCACCCAATTACAAACTGTTGCGGTTACAAAAAAAACGACATACAATACAACAAATGTTACTCAACAATTCCTTAACGAGATAAACCATTTGCAATTATACCTTTCACCCATCCCCGCCCTCGTACCATGCTTCCCACACATCAGGTTACCTATGAGAGAGAGAGAGAGAGAGAGAGAGGAGAGAGAGAGAGAGATGAGAGAGAGAGAGAGAGAGAGAGAGGAGAGAGAGAGAGAGAGAGAATCACTGAAGTGTCAAAGTGTATTTACAAAAGCTTTACGTACCTGTAATATCCTTTCATTTAGACGGGGCTACTGTCAAAGTGTGGCACTGACGTCCGACGTGGCTACGGGACATGAATCCACTGAAGAGACATCCAGAGAAATCGACCCTTACATATAATGACTCCGTTCGAACGATGCTACCAAATCCAAAACCCTAATCTAAAGTAATTTTAACAAACGTAACGAATTTTAGCTATATCAAATGTTCTGGGGAATTTCTGAATAAATATATCACACTTATAGATGCCATTACTTTACTTTGGAAATAGGGTTGTTTAGCTTTCTTTTGAGTTCTTTGCGAAATCTCATAGCTTTTCAGCTGAAAAAAATCTTGAGCCAAGACAGCAGATATCAATGCATTTCTCCAAAAGTGCTAATTTCCCGGAAAAAAAAAAAATAATTTCGAGGGAATCTTAAATTTCAACTGGCGAATGCACGTCCTGGTTAGCACGATGATTTTAAAAAATACCCGGAGTCTCCTTTTCACAATCTCGCTTCTCCCTCCTTCGTACGGAAGGAGTTCTCTCCCTCTCCTCCGGTCGGTGTGGTCTCCAAGCCCTATGTGAGTAGTAACGGAGGGCGGCCTCAGATAAGGTGGCGGGGATGCCCCCGCCTTCTTCTCTCCCCTGCTCCCACGGCAATAACTCGCGACCTGTCATCCTCAACGCCGCCCCCCCCCTCCACTCTCTCTCTCTCTCTCTCTCTCTCTCTCTCTCTCTCTCTCTCCTCTCCTCTCTCTCTCTCTCTCTCTCTCTCACAAAACGGTTTACTTTCAAATATTTATTGTCTCCGTTTCTATCTTATGGGTTTCTTATTTCTCCCCCCAAAATCTCCCTTTTTTGTGTCCTACTTTTTCCTCCCCATCTGCTCTCTCTCTCCCCCTACCCGGCCATTTTCTCCCTACTTCTGGTCTTGTTCTCCCTTCCCTCTTTTACAATGTTGGTTTTAACTGTGTTCGCCTTAACAAAAAAAACAAAAAAAAAAAAAAAAAAAAAAAAAAAAAAAAAAAAAAAAAAACAGTAGGCTATTCTGGAAGTTTCATTCCAGCTGCGACCAGATTGTGGAATGATCTTCCTAATCCGGCGGTTAAATTGGTGGAACTTCAGGAGTTTAAACTTTTTCCATTTGAATAGGTGACACAAGTTTCGTTTTGTATTTTATATATGACTGATCTATTTCAACCTTGTAGTGATCTTAAGATATTCTATCAATTTTATTCATTACTTATATGTAGTTTATTTGCTTTCCATGTTGTAGCCTTTGGGCTTATATCATTTTGCTTTTCTAAACAGGGTTGTAGCTTGGATAATAATAATAATAATAATAATAATAATAATAATAATAATAATAATAATAATAATAATAATAATAATAATTAGAGCATTTTCATCAGTGAATCGTCGAGTTATGTAAATGTTGGATGGCCGATAACCAATCACAGTTACTTGATAAAAAATAGAATATTGTATATCTATGGATCGTTAGGTAATGTTAATATTAATTGAATGATAAAACGTCCAAAGAAAACTGCAGTTTAATACCCGAATACCTGAACACACACTCTCTCTCTCTCTCTCTCTCTCTCTCTCTCTCTCTCTCTCTCTCTCTCTCTCTCTCTCTCTCTCTCAAGAGCAATATAAAAGCCGACTGTTGTGTCATACGAAAAGCGGACATTTCAGCAAACTTATAATGCATAATACTGTTTAAAAAACATACCTAAAAGTATAGATAAGTGAAACATACAAAAACATCGCCTATAAAAATAATCATTCAAATAAAAAACTTATTTCAATTCATATAAGCAGCACTGGAAACCAACATATACTGCAACAACGGACATTATCTCGTGATAATTCGGATTAAATACATTTTTACTCGCCATAAAAAAGTAACTTACCCAAAATATATAATATAAAAATAATGTTGATATTCATCCTCACAAGCATTAGTAATAAAGGTGATAATTCAACATTCCCATATGAACGTTGAGGATCATTACCTATTGAAACATTAATAGTATCTGCGACAGGCTGGAAACGCCAGATCCTTCCTTCCCCTCCGCAAAGTCACAGGATAAAAGAGGGGGGCGGGAGATATCCTACCAAAGAACATGGCTCCGTCCTGTCCAGACCATGAGAGAGAGGGAGAGAGAGAGAGAGAGAGAGAGAGAGAGAGAGAGAGAGAGAGAGAGAGAGAGAGAGAGAGAGAGAGAGAGAGTAAAGGGGATATGTACAGATAAAAGGTGTGCCTTAAATACAAGTAGAATAGAAAGTAGGAACCGAGAGGAAGGAAGTTGCCGGAAAAATGTGGATAATCGGAATCGGAGATTTTTCGATTTGGAGAATCATAGCCATCTGCGAAAATGACTTCTAGGAAATGACACATGGGGATTTAATTGATTATGTTGATGGTACGATCTGCATTTATAAGCATTCATAGGTTAATAACAGTTTTCTTTAAAAATGTCCTCTTTAACATGTCTGTGTAATGTCTGTCAGCATCGTTTAAGCTATATACCGGTGTATGCATGCATGATGCACCCGTGCAGTCTATACACAAACAAACACACACACACACACTATATGTGTGTGTGTGTATATATATATATACACACATATATATATATATATATATATATATATATATATATATATATATATATATATATGTGTGTGTGTGTGTGTGTGTGTGTGTATATATATACGTATATATATACACATACATATACATGTACACAAATACAAATAAATATATATACGTATATATATACATAGATATATAATGTGTGTGTCTACATATGAGTGTGCATACGTGTGAGCGTAGATACAAAACCGCATCTCCCAGGTAAAAATTACATTTTTTAAGGACATGGAAAATACTAACATTTGTGAACCACATACGACAAAAAACTGCAGTTTTTCTCCCAAGTTAATAAAATATTTTCCCCATTCGCTCTACCCTCGAATAAACCCCCTTTCCAGCTCGAAATAAAAAAAATATAAAAAGAAACACCAAAGGAAAAAAAAACACCCAACAAAGGCAATCAAATTTATGATCTTCGGATGGCAGAAGGATAAAGCCTAAACCAGTTTTTGTGTGCGAGGCGAGCGTCATATTCACCACATAAATAAGATGCCGAGACGAGGATATTTTACTAATGAATAAGAACCGCATGAGGCCCTTGTTTAAATGGAATTAATGGCACACACATGAATTATCGTCATGAGCGGCAAATGAGCCTCTCATAATACAGTGTTCACGAATTACTTGGTTTCAAGTTAATAAGCCGAGAGAGAGAGAGAGAGAGAGAGAGAGAGAGAGAGAGAGAGAGA